>NC_052483.1:2142714-2203320 GCF_009730915.1 Dioscorea cayenensis subsp. rotundata
TGGTGTTAAAAATTGATGATGAGGGATCAAGCTATCATCCTCTTATGTTCCTTGCCAAATTTTATATGAGAATTTTTGTTGATACTATGCTATATGGTAGAGAAAGTATTTTTACGTGGCGATGTGAGAAGGATGTTATGCAATCTAAGGAATTAGGCGGAAGGTTTTTTGGTTCCAAAGAAGATGGTGCGAGCGGGTTTGATTGTTAGCGAGGCGGGATCGAGGCAGGATGCGTGGGAACATGGGAAAATCACGTTTCCAAATCGAGACCTGGAGGATTACGTTGTTTTTACATGAAAGAAAAAGGGTCACTTGAGGAAAGATTGCCTCACGGAGGAAGAAGGAAATGAGAATAAAGAATCAGTAGTAATGCTAGTGCGAGAAAGGGAATTACAGATGATGCGAGATAATGATGATGTAGCGGTGGATAGTTCACGATAAAGGCGCGTGGGAAGTGATGTTTTATTTGTCATGATTTTTAGGGTTCTGTAAATACTTGGGTCTTGGACACTGGTGCATCTTATCATATGACATTCTCAAAGGAATTGTCCACTTCTTTCAAAGATTGGAAAAGCGATGTGCATTTGGGTGATGATGGGAGAAAGCTTAGTGTTTGAAGAGCGGTGGTTACATGCAGATTAAGATGTATGATGGAATAGTCTGAACATTTGATACATGGTATGTTCCTGGTCTACGCAAGAACTTGATTGTTATTGGTACTCTAGCAAAACAGGGGTACAGTTTCTCTGTTGATGGTGAGCAATTAAAAGTTTCTAAATGTGCTCTAGTAGTCATGAATGGTAGATTGCTGCATGGTATTTACTTATTGATGGGCGCTCGTGTGATGGGAACAATGGTCTGATCTCATTCCTCGGAAAGACGGCATGATGATAGAACAGAATTATGGCATTACAGACTAGGTTACATGAGTGAGAGATGGCTTGTAGTGTTGAGCAAACAAGGATTGTTGGGTGGTGGAAAAACTGGAAAACTGAAATTTTGTGAGACTTGTGTTATGGGAAAGCAACGCAGGGTGAAATTCAGTTCTAGAAAGCATACTTCAACTGGTATTCTTGATTATATTCATTCATATTTGTGGGGTCCCTCTCCAGTTGAGTTTTATGGCAGATACAGGTACTTCGTTACTTTCATTGATGATTATTCTAGAAAGGTCTGGGTATATTTTCTGAGATTAAAGGATGAGGTGTTTGGGAGGTTCAAGGAGTGGAAGACTATAGTTGAAAAGGGGACATGCAAACAAATTAAGACACTCAGAACAGATAATGGTTTAGAATTTTGTAATAAACCATTTGATAAGTTCTGTAAGAAAGAAGGTATAGTGAGGCACCACACTGTACAATATACACCACAACAGAATGGTGTTGCAGAATGCATGAACCAAACACTGTTACAACGTGCTCGATGCATGCGATTAAGTGCTGGCCTCTCTAAGCAATTTTGGGCCGAAGCGATTAATCGCTTATTATCTCGGTGAATAGATCTCCATCAACCGCAATTGATTTGAAGACTCCTCAAGAGGTGTATGGTTCGGTAAACCCTCCGATTATTCGGTTTTCACGTATATTTGGTTGTCTCCGCTTATGCCATAGTGAATGATGGTAAACTTGATCCAAGGGCAATGAAATGCATATTTCTAGGGTATGCTGTTAGAGTTAAAGGATATAGATTGTGGTGTACTGAAAAAGATAGAACTCTAAAATTTATTATTAGCAGAGATGTTACTTTTGATGAATCTGCTATGTTTGGTCAGAGAAAGGAGCTTGATAATGTTGCAGGTAATAAAGATCATGGTGCTAACCAGAAGGTGGAGTTTGAGATTGAAGCTAAAAAAGGAATAGAAAAACTGTTGAATCACAGAGTATAGCAGCAAGGAGACCAAGAAGGGAAATTAGAAAGCCTGTGAGGTATGCAGATTGTGTCAATATTGTTAATATTAACTCTATTGCTTATGCCTTGGCAGTAGGATAACATATTGATTCTGATGAACCGAGGTCATATAAAGAGGCAGTGCAGAGTAGAGAAACACAGAATGGTTGATTGCCATGAATGAGGAGATACAATCTCTAGCAAAGAACGAAACCTGGGAACTAGTTCCATTACCAAAGGGTGTAAAACTAGTGGGATGCAAATGTGTGTTCAAGAAGAAAGAAGGGATTCCTAGAGTTGAACCAGCAATATTCAAAGCAAGGCTTGTGGCAAAGGGTTTCTCACAGAAGAAGGGAATTGATTATCATGAAGTATTCTTACTAGTTGTGAAGCACAAAACAATTCGGGTTCTTCTAGCCATTGTAAGTGTTTTTGATTTGGAGTTAGAACAGCTTGATGTCAAAATAGCTTTTTTACATGGGAATCTGGAGGAACAGATTTATATGTCACAACCAGAGGGATTTCTTGTTTCTGGAAAAGAAGACCATGTATGTTTGCTGAAAAGATCACTGTATGGGTTGAAGTAGTCCCCTAGGCAGTGGTATAAAAGGTGTGATAATTGTGTTTACTCTATAAAGCTTTTAGATGTTTCCTTTATATATTTGTTGCTATATATGGATGACATGTTGATTGCAGCTAAGAATAAAGCTGAAATTGATAGTTTGAAGGTATTATTGAGCAATGAGTTTGAAATAAAAAATTTAGGTGCAGCCAAAAAGATGTTGGGTATGGAGATTTGGAGAGACAGGAAAGCAAAGCAGTTATATGTTTCACAACAGAAGTATATTGAAAAGTTGTTGCAGTCTTTTCAGATGGAACACTCAAAGTCAATTAGTACTCCTTTGGCATCATACTTTAAATTTGATGCTAGTACCTTATGTAATACCCTGAACCTTTGGATACCTGTTGGAAAATATATTCAGGGTATTACTACAGTTGCAGTAAGATTTTTCTACAGAGTAATCTTGTTGAGAAACCCCAAGTGGAAAGAATAAGGACCTAAGTGTAAAAGTTTTTAAAAGATTTTTGGGTTAAAGAATAAAATCGAAAAAGGATGGACATGAAATGTTTACTAGAACCGAGGACTGAAAGAGTAAGATGGAAGGATCTTTTTAAAATGTTGTGTTATAATCTCGGGGACCGTTGGGTAATTTGAAGGGACCTTTTGAGAATACTATTTCATAATTCAAGGACCATTTGGGGAGTTTTTCAGGGATCTGTTTTCTACGAAATTATGTTTTCGAGAGACTAAAAGTGAATTTCGGCTGAAGAGTTAATTGAGAGAAAAATCTAGAGCTTGTGTTGTTCATCTTCTTCTCCACCATTTTGCTACAGTAACCCGAGAGTTAAAAAAAAAAATTTGAAGAAATGGGAGAAATTAGATGATTATGATGTTAATAATGATTAGGGTTTGGTTTGATTAATTAAGTTGATGATTATGATGATTATGATGTTAATAATGATGGTTGGATTGGAATTGGTTAGGTTTAGCCAAATTGATTTGGTTGAGTTGAATCAATTGATTGAGTTGAGTTTGATTTGGTTTAACTGACATTTAATTGAATCGAAATCGTCTGGATGAGTAATCAAGTAGTTGGCGTTTTTAATCGAATCGATCCTGTGCCCGGGTTTGATCAAATCAGAGTTGAGTGTAGTTGGACTTGAATGGTTTGGTTGAAGTTGATTTGGGTTTTGGTTTGAGATGTTGGGCTAAAGGTTTGGGCTGAACCAATTTAGAAGAGAATTGGGTTCGGTTGAACCAAGCTGGTTCAACAGAATTTGTATGATAATTAAGTTGGTTCAAGGCTAGTGGGTTTAATTAAACCCTGGTTCAGTGAATTTGAGTTTGGTTCGAGTGGAATTGAGTTTGGTTCGAGGTTGGTTCAGAATGAGTCAGCCCAAATCGAGTTGGCTTAAGTGCAATCGAGACCAGATTTGATTACGCAAGTCGAGTTTGAACCGATTGAGTGAGTAAGTAATAGAGAGTCTACTATTGTTTCCTTTTTTTCTTTTTTTATTTAAATGTGGTATTTATTTTTTTATTATATTATTACTGCTAGGGTGTTGATTAGGCGGGAGGGAGTTCCGGGTCTAGCAAAGAACCCAAGGACACGAGTGAGTTGGTAGTGGCTATTATTTTAAATAAATAATTAATTATTATTATTTTGAAATAATTGTTTAATGGCTAGTATTTTGGAAATAAATGTTTAAGTATTTCATTTTATCATGTTTAATTTCGTATAAGGTCGAAATATACTTATATTTATTTTCCTACGATGTGCCATGATAACCGTATTGATACATCGGTTTTGTATAATTATATGTATTTGTGAATAGTAAAAATACATATATACGTGATTTAATTATTCAATTCATGTATTTATTTTTGGATGGGTACATATGCTGCTTTGATTTGGAATGATTTGTGAAATCATGTGCCCGTATTAAAATGTTTTTACCGACAATATTTGTGGAATTGGTTTTCATTCCTGGTATAGGAATGGTATCATGGATCTTTCTTGGTATTATCGATTGTTATACTTTTGGCGTTGGCTTTGTGGAAAATAATGGTTATTTCAGTGATGTGAATGTTTGATCCTGGATAAAGATCACGTGATATGATTTATATCGATTGTATTATTCACTGTATCTACTTGATGGTTTTGGAACGGTGGCCGGGCTAAGGCCCGACTCTCTGCGATGAGTGGGTCCCCACGCACGACCTTTAGAGGTGGCGTGGTGGACACGAGTATTGATTCTACGAGGGCGGTTCGGGTGGGAGCGCGAGAGCCCACGGTGGATATTCATCGGGTGGCCAGGGGTCGCGCGGCCGGGTGAGCCGATGGGTCAACGATAAGGACATGAGTTCCTGGACGCTCTGAACCTAGCCCTGACCACGGCGAGGTTTAGAGAGTTTTCTAGACCATGTTATCTTTGGGTGAGTGTTGGGTATTGCTTTATTTTGAATTTGAAATTTATGTTATTTTTGAATCTGTGATGAGGGCGGGTCTCTACAAAATTTGTGTTTCTGAGAAAATCAAATTGATGTTGATCTATGTTAATTTATGTTTCAAAAGTTCTTTAAAAATATATTTTGCTAGAATTCTGGTATTTTGGAAAAGTTGGAAAAATTATTTGAGAAGTTGGTATTTATATACTTTATATATCATGTATTTAAGTATTTGAAATTATTAAGCCACTCTGAGCCAATCCGAATGTCTTTCGTAGTCTGCAGGACGGGACCCTAGATTGCCTAATCGAGTATAGAGCTAGTCGGGGTTGAGTCGGGACTGCAGGTGGGTCCCCACTTTCTTTATTTCTTGTCGTTGGTGTTGTGATCTTGTAGCGGTTGTACCCATGCAAAATTGAGTTATTAGTATTCATGATATTTATGTATTTGAACACGTAGTTAGAGTGAAGTCGTAAATTGTGATTTGTAGGTCCGATTTTGTTTAAAAGCAGTGTCGGGTTTCGGTTAAAGGGAATTTTAACTGATGGATGCCACATTTACCTCAGTAGAAGGGGTGGGTGTGACACCTTACCTAGTACAAATGATGAGAGGGATTACATGAGTAGAGTCCCTTATTCGAATGTTGTTGGTAGTTTGATGTATGGAATGGTATGTACTAGGCCAGATTTAGCTTATGCAGTTAGTGTGGTAAGTAGATTCATGAGTAATCTAGGGAAGGCTCATTGGGAGGCAGTTAAATGGATTATGCGATATTTGAAAAGTATGAGTAATATTTGCTTGGTTTATGGTACTGATGGTTTTACTGGTGGTCTTGTTGGCTATACAGATTCTGACTATGGCAAAGACCTTATTAAGAGGAGATCTTTGGCTTGCTATATCTTTACCCTATTTGGGTGTACCGTCAGTTGGAAAGAAACACTTCAGTCTACAGTTGCTTTGTCTACCACTAAAGCAGAATACATGTCACTGACAGAAAGGGTGAAGGAAGGCATGTTGGTGCATGGTCTTGTTGATAGTTTGGGCTTGAATGTGCAGAGACCAATTATTTATTGTGATAGTCAGAGTGCATTAATCTTGGCGAAGAATCCAGTCTATCATGAAAGATCAAAGTATATTGATGTCAGGTTGAACTTCATTCGGGATGTTATTGAAAGCAAACGGCTCTCCATAGAGAAAATAGCCAGAACAAACAATCCAGCAGATATGTTGACGAAGTTTTTACCTATAGAAAAGTTCAAGCAAAGCTTGGACTTGGTGAATATCCGCACAACATGAGGCCCTTTGAGGCGTGGATGGTAGGGGGATGTTCTTGGTTCTTGATGCATGGGAAAATTCAAGTCAAGGTGGAGATTTGTTGAGATGCCTTGAATTTGAAATTGATTGTGATTGTAACCCTATCCAAATTATGACTCCACCCTAATTTAGGGAGTTAACCCTAAATTAGAGATTTCAATGAAAATCTGTGGTGGGCTTTTGGCTTGGGCCTGCCCAACAGACTGATCCATTGTGGGTTATATTATTTTATTTTAATTTGGATATATATAGTGTTTTATCTGTATTATCTATATGAGTTTTTTCCTCGAAAGAGAAGAATAAGAAATCTCTATCTCCCTGCCCGTGGACGTAGGTCATATAGACCGAACCACGTAAATCTCTGCGTGCTACTATTTTCTTTTGTTTTTCTTCATATTATTGCTGTGTTTGGCATAACAACGAGCAAGTAATGAATGCTCATTTGTCTTTGTGATCATATATTCAAAATCAAAATTATCTATGTTTGCTTTTGCATCTGTTCTTTATTAATTGTGTCATTAATAACAATTTTCACCGTATTTTGCATCTCTTCTTTATTGAAGAGCAAGTAATGAATGCTCATTTGTCTTTGTGATCATATATTCAAAATCAAAATTTTCTCTATTTGCTTTTGCATTTGTTCTTTATTAATTGTGTCATTAATAACAATTTTCAACGTATTTTTCATATATTATCATTAACAAAAATGGGAGACTAGTTATGAATTATAAGAGATCTCTCTGAAATTGAGGAATAGAGTTCAATCAGGCATATGAAAGGGTAAGACAGAAAATTTCTAACATCTCAAGACTGAGTTTGCTATCAAGGGAGAATAAGTTCGGGGTATAATGGCAGAAAACATTACTTTTAAAACTAAAATGAAGAAAACAAAGCATGAGCAATTGTCAACAACTATAGCTGTTGGGCAAGACCAATCCAACTCATATGCAGAAAGAAACCTACAAATCCCATACAATTCCATAAGTAAAACACAAAGCTTCAACCAAAACAACTTCAAAATGAAACAAGTATCAAAACTTCACAGCAACTCAGTATGTAAAGAAACTAATGCAAGTTTATAAAGAAAAAAATCAATCATCATTGCTTGCCAAGAGTGAAGCCGAAGCCATTACCGCATTGTTTCCTAAGTGTGTTGTTGCAATTAGGGATGGTAATTGGGCAGGGCGTGTCACGCCCCGAACCTAACCGGGCACGTGGCAACCGCCACGATGACAAGAAGTGGGTCCCACAATGGCCCCATCTTCAGGTCGCCGTAACACTCAATATAAACATGTTATCACAATTACATAGCTAGATGGCAAAATAATAATAAGATCACAATAGGGTTCCCTGATACTAGGGACCCTAAACACAAGTAGTATCAACAACAGTACAAACCAAGGTTTCAGATACAACCAGAAAATACAAATACATGAACAACATATAAAGGTCAAGTCTAGTGGATCCATAAATTTTACATGCATACTATAACAAACCTAAACAAGAAGTACAGATGAATCACTCTACTGCTGCACAACACAACTCTGTCCAAAGTCGCAGTCTGAAAAGATAAAAGAAAGATAGCGGTGAGTAACAGGTGTTACCCAGTGAGTGGTGTCAGCATAGATGTAATAGAGTGATAAAGTATTTCAAATAGTAATTCCACACGAATAATAACATATAAAATCTATTCCAAGTATTCAACATATTAACAAATAACACAAGGTTCATAAAAAAAGCAAAATAACATTTTTAAAACACAATGAACATAGCTCCAAAAAATACATGTCGACCTAAAAACAATTCCCCACGCTAATCGTGGCAGCTGACTAGCTATGAGACCACCAAGGAGTTTTTAAATTTTTTTAAAAATTTTAAAAAGTTGCCTTTCCTAGTGTTGTCACATCGAGATCCCCGTGTGGTGGCCCCGGGTTTCTCACATAAAAGAACCCCCTGTCAATGGCTCCGCGTACCTCTTGACCAGGGTTAACCACGCCGCCTCCCATCAGGCCGGACCGTGGAACCCCACACTGCAGTGTCGGACTAAAGTCCGCCGTCACCATCAAAACTGAATGCCACAATATAATTCTTTCCAATTTCAAATTCAAAGAATCTATCATACAATGTTTAAACCAGGAAATGTACATCAAACCATGTTTCATTTGCATATAAATACAGAAATATACATCAAACCATATTCCATTTGCATATAAATACGGGAATGCAAGTAAACATGTTTCTTTCAAAATAAATAGGTATAAGCATTCTAGGTTTAACCATTTCAAGTAAATTTGTACTCAAAATATATATCAACGAAACCAATTTATCATCAGATTTATGTGATAAAACACATGAAGAAATACTTTAGTACTCTTATTAAATCTATGCAATTATAAATTTAACAACTCACAGAACAAGTCGTCTCGTCCTGAGACGCGCTTACTGTTCGGCGAGTTCCTTCCCCTTAGAGGATGCTTCCCCACCTAAATGCAAGCAGGGAATCCAAATTCTAATGAACATAAGAATGATGGCCAAAAGAAAATGCATGAAAATACAATTATACATGTCTAATACGAAACCTTAGGGTTTTAGGGCAAGACAACGTCATTTTGGATCCAAACGACATCAGAATAGAGTAAACCTAGTTCCAATGAGTTCAGGGCAAGGAAAGCTTCAATGTGGGCCAAAGAAATACCAGAAAAGACTCAATTTTTTTTGGTGCTACAGTAACTTCGAGGTTGCTACAGTAAACCCGAACATTATACTATGGTTTTCTCCCAATTTACAACACTAAATCAAAAAATTTCTTCAACAACATTCTCATATATTAATCATAAATCATTGGCTTCAATTTGAGCCTATAAATCACCAAATCCATGGAGAATTCAAAGTTTTTATACATTTCTAAAAACAAGGAAATACGAGAGAAATACAAAATAAAAACATTGGATCTAAAGCTTACCAGATTCAGGAGTGAGGGAGGAAGGAGTTTGGTATTTGAGTTCGTCGGAAATTCTCGCCGGAAAAAAATATCTTCTAATGTTAGGGTCGGCCGAACAAGAAACAAGGAGAAAAAGTAATGAAGAAGAAGAAGCCAGGTTGTTTCTCTCATTCATTTATATATATATATATATATATAGGAAATGACCTAATTGCCCTCTTAATAGAAAAATCATAAAAAATGGATCCAAATGACGGAATTGCCCCCGATTTTTCACATAAAAGCTACTATGCAAATATGCAAAATGCCACTACTGCTAAGTGACCATTTTACCCCTAATGCAAGCATAAAAATCTAAATAGACCCGAGGTCTAAATCAGGATAGGGTACAACAGGGCGGACCCGCTCACCGCATACCTTGCCTCGCTCCTCACCTCGTCCCACTATTTTTTTAAGTTTTTAATACCATATTCGATTCGCGAATTTTTACACTCACCCGTCTCGCCCTGCCTTTACAAAAATTGAAATAAAATAAATTTTTTTACTATTTTTAGTTCATTTAATCAAAATACATCACTAGTGAATATAATCTTATTTACTTTGCTTCATGCTTTATAAAGTGAGAAATTTTAAATTATATATATTAATATATAGGGGTATATATATAATTTTTTAATGGGTTAGGACGGAGTAAAATAATACCAAACCCGTCCCGCCCCATTATAAAAAATTTTCGCCCCGACCCTGGGCAAATCAGGTCAGAAACCACAGGTTGATTCGGGGTTTTGCCATCCCTAGTTGCAATTCGATAACCTCATGATCTCAATGCCTGAAAGCACTCCGCAGGTGACTTCCAGAGCTCAATGTCAAGCCATTTCTCAGCACTCATGCTCACATGCCTATAGTTAAATCATATTTAACTATACATTTTATTAAATCATATTTTAAATAAAAATAATCTCAAAATAACTTATTTTATCAAGTAACTGATTTTCTTAGTTAATATAAATTATTTAAAATAGTCATATTAAAAAAACCAGAGAAAATAAATATAAGTAGTGATACTTGAGGCTTGTGGCATATTTAATAGTTAAAATAATAAAAAAAATATTGAATATGTTTTTATGAAATTGTTTTGCAAATTAGGATTTAACAGGGGCTTTTCTGCAAAAACATACAAAGTTATGTTTTTTAATATGAACCCGGGCTTTGTTTTAGATATCCTTTCGAGTTTCTCCGCCGCCTTCACCTCCGACTCCGACCTCGACCTCGACCTCGACCTCGCCGGCGTTGTTCTAGAGTAACCAATATCCGGTGAGTATTCGGTGCTTTCCTTCTAATTATTTGATCTGACATGCGAATTGATTAGGGTTGTGTTGATCGAATTTGGAATTGTTACAATTTCGCTTGTTTGAGATGTTTGTGAGATTTAATCCATAAAGACTCCAGCTTTTTATTTTTTTGGTTTCTCTCTTTGATTTAAGCAAGGATTGGCTTTGGATTTTTATCATTGTCTCATTTGGACGCATTTTGTTTGGATGATATTGTGATTTATTGATGATGAATTGTGTAGAATCTTTCCTTCTGCTTTTTGAAATTTCATCTCTTTGTCGATCCTTAACTTTTATTGTTGGTTGTCTTAATGGGCAATATTTAGTGAAGCAAAGAAGGTTTCTTTAGAGATCTTTCACTATTTGAAAACAATTGAATCGTTAATCTGTTTACGTCTATAGTTTGAAACAGTATAATGATGTTAGCCATGATTGAACCGTTTGCAGATACTAGAAATTTTGAGTTGAGGAAATGGAGGAGCAGAAGATGAGGAAGAAGAAGAAGAAGGCGGGTGATGAGATAGTAAGAAGAATGGATTCTGCTCATGGTGATATGGTATACTCCTCGGAGAAAGTTGTAGAAGAAGATTCTGGGAAGAGTGAGAAGAAAAAGAAGTCAAAAAAGAAAAATCAGAAGGAGAGTGGTGGTTTGGAAGACAATGGTGTCACTAACAAGGAGACTGTTGATATGCGTGAGAGTGAGAATGGGTTGGATTTAGATGGAAGTGAGGTGAAATCAGGAGAAAATAGAAAAGAGAAGAAGAGTAAGAAATTGGTTCCTATAGCAAATAATGATTTTGGGGAGAAGTTGGATTATGAAGGGAGAATTAATGAGAATGAAAAGGAGTTGGATTCAGAAAAACTTTCTACTTCTAGTTCTAGTAAAGAGACAATGAAGGAGGTGAAGGAGAAAAAGAAACGAAAGGACAAAAGTAGTAAGCTTGTTTCATCAGCATCGTTAGATACTGCTGCAAAGGCCACTGACAGTCTTGGCAGTGAAGAGTGTGAGGACTTGAGTGGGAATAAATCTGAGAGGAAGAGAAGAAGGGATGCTGATACTGTTGAGGCTGAGAAGCATGGGAACAGCAAAAAGAAGAAAGTCAAGCAAGCATCTAGAATTGTAGCTCCGAGTGTGACTGAAGAGGATGTTGGTGGGACACCATCAATGGCCAATGAGAATGGTGAGAAAAGCAATAACATGAAGGTGAAATATAGTGGTACAGAACATTTTGATAAACCAACGTCGAAGAAAGGTGCCAAAAATAAGGCAGCCAAGAAGGAGCCTAAGTCAAAGAAGCGAGACACAGAGTATCTCAAGACTTCAGCCTCTAAGCAAAAGAAGAAGGTATCTTTCTCAGGTGATGTTGAGGTCTTCCCTGTTAACAATGCCACAAACTGCGAAGAAGAAGATGAAGAAAATCTGATCCGAGGCCAGCGTTACACGCGAGAAGAAGATGAATTGCTGAAGAAAGCTGTCCTGGATTATGTAGAAGTGAGTTATTTTTTCATGTAGCATAACTGGATTAGCAACTTGAGTTAATGGTCTTTCCTATTGTTCCTGTCTGACTATTGTTCCTCTACTTGCATAGTGTTGTTTGCTTAACTATCATGTCTATCACTGAATGCTGTTTCCATATTGAATTGCTTCTTTTCTTGTGAGTTTATTTGATATGGATGTATCTTATCCTTTCCTCTGAATATGAAAACATTGTTGCAAGAGATAATGAAAGTCATCATACTCCTTGTTTATTGCCATTTCTATTGTTTTGTATGTTCTGCTAGCTGATTTACTTCACAGAACAACTCCTTATTCTATTTGGGTGCTTTTTCCAGGAGAATGGACTGGGTGAGGATGGCGTGAAGAAGGTTATGAACTGTAGGAACTATCCAGAAGTTAAAAATTGCTGGAAGATTATTAGTAAGAGTTGCTACCATGATTTGAATTTTTCCACCTTCATTGATTTATTTATTCCATGCCTTTCATAGTTTTTTTATTTTCAGCTTTATGAGCTTGTTTTTGTTTTTAGCTGTTCTGTGGCTTGACCTTTATTTATTCTTTTTTCTTAGTACTTTTGCTATTGGTATTTCTTATATTCTCTTTTGTTTATGTGAATGGAGTATATTTTCAGTGGGCATATGAATGACTTATGAATTTATGTCATATTCATGTGACTTTTTTTTTTTAATTTTATGTTACATGATTCGCAGCGACTGCTCTGCCCAGGAGACCTTATTTTTCAGTATATACGCGAGCTCATGTTATATTTGAGAGGAGTGAGAGGCACAATTGGCTACCTGAAGAAGTAGAATATGTCAAGAAGTATTTCCACCTCTACTCAGATTCAATTTATTCTTGAAATTTAGTTCTCTTATTTATCAAAATTCTTGACAAACTCAAGTAAATAATCCTTTTTTGGTCAGCTTACTTGGTCATCAAAACTTAAAATTGTGCTTTAAGTTATCAACAAGGGCAATTACCATGATAATGCCATGATAATCACACCTAGGATTTTTAGTCAATCACATTAGTGAATCTAAGCAATATAGCATAAAGCTATTGAAACTGAATTCATCCATTAATTATTGATTCATCTCTTCGAAAAGATCCATTTGTTTGTTGCAAAGAATAGAGATCTTATTTAAGTTAACTTGATAAAATAAGATAGAACTTATTCAAACGAAAACATAGCTGCATGCCTGCATCGACTTCTTGACTTATTAGCAAATTTACTTTATAATAAATTCAAAACAAGCCCATTGGATTTGTCATTTTTATGTGGATCGACATCTGAAGTTACTATACTACCCTTGATATTTTGTTTCATGAAAACACAATTTTATTTTTTGGATAGCTTCTAAACCTAAAGCATGCCAATTGACAGTGTTGTGTTGGATTCTATTCTGCATCGGTAGGATGATAAGCATTAGCACTTTCTAATCATTCATTTATTGTGTTAGTGTTGTATTTCATCATATCAGTTTTTTCATCCTAATTGCATGCTTTCTTCTGAATTTGGAAATCTAAATGCACAGATTTCATGAGGAACATGGACCGGATTGGGCAACCTTGGCAAAAATTCTTGGGAAGCATAGGATTCATGTGAAAGATACTTGGAGAAGGGTAAAACTACCCGCTGCAAAATCGGGTATGCTGATTTCTTGTTATTTTTTATCATCTTTTATTTATCAGAAATTCTTGGATATCCCTAGAAAAATATATAATTATGTATACCTCCATTAATTTCGTAATTTTGTATATATACCCCACAAACCCAAGTTTCTTGTGTTCATATATATATATATATATGTACATATATATATACCCATGTTGTCAAAGCAGAATCTATATTTTCTGTTAAAGACGATATTTATTATTGCCCTCATTCTCAGAATTATCAACTTCACATGGCTATATGCAACTTCATTTTTTTTTTTTTTAGTGATGGAGGGAACATGGATTGTTAACTGAAAAAATTTATTCTTGTATTGATTACAGTGTATGTGTGTGTTAGCTTGCATTTTGTATTGTGTATTCATCTATGGTTTTAGACAAGAGTTATCTTCGTATTTAAAAGTTGTGACGACATGTGGAAATTCTCTTGTTAATATTTTTATGCTTAGGCCTTGGCCTTCCCTTGGTTTTTCACAAATTACTTCCTATAGTATAAAAGATTATATTTTTAAGAAAATATTTATAAAAGATTATACATGTTGGATCCTCTGTCTATTTACAAAAAATTAATATAAAATATAAAATTATATTTATTAAGGAAAAATATTTGTGAAAAATCTCTAGTTTGTCTCCAAGCTTCTTACAAGTATATATAGTGTAAGAAAAATTATATGTTTAGGAAAAATATTTGTAAAAAAATCATTTGGCCCTTTGTTTTTACAAATTAGTATATATATAGTATATAGGAAAATATTTATAAATTCTATTGTTTATTCCTCTAGATATTTGGCCACTTTAAAAATTTTTGGTCTGGCCACTGATTATGATCAAATATAGAATTTCATTATAACACTTGCACAAATGAATGATGAATGCTGATGGCCATACAAGTTTCCTTCAAAGGGTGATGATGTTTGATCATCCCTAGGGAAAAGTTAATGGCTATCAATCAGCCATGGAGGTGGTTTGATGAATCCCTTTTGTACAAGATAAACCTACTCAACATCCAGATAAAATGCTTGTGTTGTTTTATCTTGATTTTGAGATCTTTAACTTGTCAGAAACCTGTGTCCATGCTGATTATCAACTGTTTCAATGTCAGATAGATCAGAGCTTATGTTTGATAATCTTGTTAGTTTGTTATTTTGTTTTTCTCTAACCTTGTAGAGGAGGGTCTGGAAGGGTTTAATACAATGAAATTTCAACCAGCTGATGAAAGTAGAGGCATACATCTCAGTGTTAACACTTTGCATATCAGCTTTCTATTGCCCTTTTTGTTAATTGTCAATACTTTGATGTTAAAACTTTAATGCTGGTGAACAATTTTTATTCTTCATCTGCCTCATCTCAGGTCTTCTAACTAATATTTTCTTGGCACAGGCAAATGGTCTCAGGATGAGTATCAGACTTTGTTTGATTTAGTGAATATGGATTTGCGAATGAAGGCATTCACAGAACAGAAGCCAAACCATAAAATTGTTGTGCCTTCCTCTGATGTTTCATTTACTTAATTTGATTGTTCCCTGCACAATTGTTTGGTCCTTTGTTTTGTATTGTGGATTTGTTGTAGAGAAACTGTTGCAAACTCTCTCAGAATCCTGAATGATTTACCTTTTGTTATCAGTTGAGGGATAATATTTCCTGGGATCCAATCAGTGAGAAGCTGAAAAACTCGACATGATGCACTTTGCTGTATGAAGTGGTAGGTTTATGCCTTTAGTTGTTTACCCTGGTCTCATGATTTCTGTTATATTTCTTCTATTAAGGCTCTTTAAGGGCAAAGGTTAAACCATGTCACAAGAAAAATGGTTAAAAAAAAAACCCTCTGAACTTCAATAAGATGTTTATTCTTGATTCATAAGTAGGTTACTATGATCAACTAACCTGCAGCAATGAGTTCTCAATTTGCTTATACTAAGGTGGATCTTAGAACAGCCTTAGCTAATTTTATAGACTATTTCTGTTTGAAAATGAGTTATTTCTGCTTATTTCCATTGTTTACACCTTTCAAGATGTTTATTCTTCCTAAGTTTGATTCTGACCTGTTTTGATTTCATGATTCATTGTTCTGTTGAATATTACAGGTATAATCAGTTAGCTTCACCATTGGTCAGTGAAGGTTTATGGGTTGATTCAGATGACTATCGGCTGATCTATGCGTAAGACTCTTCATTTTGCATCATATTACTTGAATTGGTTCTTTATTGGTATCAAAATTAAGAGAATGCAATTGTTTTTGCTTCATGACTTCTTTATTTGGTTCGAGTCTTACCCATTTTCAAAACATGATGAATGACTATCAGATTAAAATTACCGTGGAAATCAAGTGTGGGGTGAGGGGAGATACATAGTATTTATGTATTCATGTCTTCATGGCTAAAGATGATTTGTTTGCTTCATACTTTTGTAACCTTGAAGTTGTGATCCAAGTTTCAAAATCAAATCAAGTTTCTTTTTATACGTGTTCTGCTATGTGGTTGATTATTATAAGTTTTGAAGCATGTTTGAAATAGTCTTCTTCAATCCTGTTAAAAAAAAAGCTCATGGATAATATACCATTAATGCTTTATATGCTTTTTTCTGCATCTTTGATTTCTAAACCTGTGTTTGCCAATCCATTTAGAGTTGCTCTTTGTGAAACATCTTCCAGTTAATGCTCATGGATTCATTTCATCCTCAAGTTGTAATGCATCAAATGCAGATCATGTAGCTTGTTTTTGAAATT
This sequence comes from Dioscorea cayenensis subsp. rotundata, assembly GCF_009730915.1. Lineage (NCBI taxonomy): Eukaryota > Viridiplantae > Streptophyta > Magnoliopsida > Dioscoreales > Dioscoreaceae > Dioscorea > Dioscorea cayenensis. The sequence goes on from NC_052483.1 coordinate 2,159,095, forward strand.
CAGGTGTAACTGTGAGAAAGTTTTCTGATGTTAATATCATTGTTGATGCAGGCTTCAAAATGATGATGCCTGTTGCGAGGAGGATGTTGAGTGGGACAACCTTCTGGAACATAGGTAACTTGTATGTCATATAGATTGTGATTATTATTCAAACTATAACTTAGGATCAACTTCAGAATAAAGCCTCAGAAGATCAGATATGAGGTTCTGAGCTATGGAGCTAAACTGGTTACGACTTCTGATTAAAACATTAGGACTGATAGCAAGAACGGCGTATGTTTCTAAAATATGTCTCTATTATCGTCTTTGGATTGTATCCATTCATCTGCTTTTGAAAACTGATTGGAATAGCCCGATGATTCTTCATTTCCTTTGTTTTTCTGCTTCAACATTTATTGAACTTATGCCAAATTGAGTCTCATCTTCAAAACTAAGATAAAAATCACTGTTGTTTATGGCCTTCCATCCTTGAATCCTTTGCATTTAACTCCCTCTAAACCCATCTCTGATTTCTTTCCAGTAACTTGATATACTTCTATTTATTCATGAAAATTATCGACGATCAATTGGGAAAGAAAGCACAATGAATGAAGTTGAAAAATGGCCCCTTTCCTTTGGCATTGTATGCTGTTGACTCTATTAATTATAACCATTAGATCAGATTATGACTAAAGAATGTTTCCCATTCTCAGGCCTGGTGATATTTGCCGGAAACGCTGGAAGCAAATGATCCGGCACATCGGTGGTCACCGGGAGAAATCTTTTCATTGAGCAAGTAGACGTTCTTTTCATAGAAGGTATTGCCCGGAGATGCTTTGAATACCGAGAATGAATCTAGTCTTCCATGCATCAGCCATGTATCTTTTTTTATCAAACTAGGGCAAACACAAGTCCTCAGTTCCTATGAATTAATGTTCAGAAACTCAGATTAAGTTATACATCAATGCAACCAGTGACCTCACACTTAAATTCAGTCACTTTGTTCTAATATTCATGTGTGTGTTTGTTAGTTTTAGGTCAAGTGAAATTTCCCCAACAACTGTTTATACTTGCATATATTTTGCATGCAGTGTGACTCTCACAACATCTCAAACAAAATATTAACTTAATAATGAAAATGAACGTGGTTGTCCATGTGTCGCTGATCTATTGGTTAGTCACTAAATTTTTAATTATAATAAAAAAAATCAATTCTCTATTTTAATCAAGTAGTTTAGCTTAGATGCATTTGTTTTGATTCTTGTGTAATTATAAATATATTTGTTTGATTTTTATGCTATATTAATATATTCGTTGTACTTGGTGAACTATAAATATATTTATTTTAATCATTATGTCATCCTTCAATTGAATTAAAAATAAAAAAATATAGAGTTTTAATTTTTATTAATTATAAATTTATTATATATTTTTTTACTTTTATACATTTCTCTCACTTGAAATGCAAGTGCTATTACTGACACTGAAATAAACACCGAAAATGAAAAAATTAAACATGAAAATAACACTTCCTGCAAATAAACACAAAAAATAGTGAAAATTAATCACTATCAACACTTTAGAAAAGTGATATTTCTTCTGTTTTTAACTTCTCCATTTACAACAAATAACCAGTATACCAAGTGGTTATTAGGATGTATTACTTCTTTTCTTAATAGAAATTAAAGTGTTATGTTTTCCAATGGAATTTAGTAAAAATACCTTCATTTTGAATTTTATTTTTAAATAAAAATATGATACAGAAATTTCTAGGAAAGTTTTTAATAATATGTTAACTTTAAATATGTAAATAATAGGATTTTAGAGGGTTTTTGAATTTCCTATATTGTCCTTCAAGCTTCTAAAGGAAGTCAGTTCTCTTTCCAATCATCGAAGGGCATTATAGTCATTACAGTCACAGCTAAGATACACGTGCGGGATTACAACAACGCGTGGTTATTAAAGCGACCATCCGAATGGCGATTTTTACAGACAAATCGGGAAAAATTCGGGGCTTTCGTTTATTTTTTTATTTTTTATTTTTTATTTTCGTCCTTTTTTCTCCCTTTTCGAAACCCTCGTGATCCCGATCCAGATCCCAGGCACCCATCGACCTCACGGATCTCTGAATCTCCTCCGCCTTCGTCTCCGCCTCGTCTTCCCCTCTCGATCGGTACCTTTTTCCCTCTTCCTCGTTGTGCAGATCGATTTCTAGGGTTAGGGTTTCAGGACCCTTGATTTGATCCTGATTCGTGGGTCTTTTTGTTGGACTTTTTAGGATTTTTATTGGTTTGTTGGTTTTTTTGATTGTTGCCCTCGTGAGATTGGGCTTCATCTGTTTCGATAAAAATCTAGGGTTAGGATTTGTGGAATTATTTGTCTGCTTTTTCCGAACAGGCCAAATTCGTTGAATCTTTGATTGAATCTGGGGACTTTGTTCTATTTATGAATTATGGTTATTTTTCCTTATCTGATTATTATTATTATCATTGTTTTTTTTTGGGGAAAATTTTGGTATTGTGAGATTGTTATTAGGGTTCTTGTTCGATTGGTATATTGATCGTGGCTTTAATTGGTCTGTGAGGTTTTCAATTTTAGATTCGCTTTTGATTTCCAGATTTTTTTTTACACGATATTTCAGGGATTGAGGTTTGGTTGCTTTATCATTTGAACAACTCCTTTTAGTTTGCGGAAATTCAGAGTGATTGAGGCGTATTTGTTCGTGATTCTTTGATTGTGGAGTGGTTATTTTGCGGTAACCACTTGGACTTGTCCATGCTAATTGTTTCATTAATAATGATTTTCACCGTATTTTGCATCTGTTCTTTATCGAAGAGTAAGTAATGAATGCTCAGATGTCTTTGTGATCATATATTCAAATTAGTGTTCAAAATTCTCTGTTTGCTTCTGCTGAACTCACTTGGCATGATTTGCATTCTTATATATATCGATTTTTGATTGTAACATGACTAATCTACGAATGCTCTTAAAAATGGGCCTTATATTGGCTAGTTCTGTATCAATTTGTGAGACTTTGGATTTTAGATGAATTTGTTGTGTCCCTGTAAGGAACACTTTTTTTTACATTGTGGGTAGAGGAGTTGAAATTTTTTTCTACTTATTTGTTGCACAACTTGAAAGAATCTTCCAGTAAAATTACTGGGGCCTTTTAAAATTTATTGCCATGGTTGGTTGGTTATGTCATGCATCAATTTGGTTAAATAAATTTCTTAATTGGAAATTCTTGGAATTTAATTTTACAACTAAACCAGCATTTATAATCATATTGACTGAAAAACTTGGTTACTATGGTGCTATTGGCAAACAAGATCTAATTTTATCAGCTTTGCTTTGCAAATCCTTATTTACATAAAATAAGCTATGTATAGTTAAGAGTTAAAGGTCCAAATTTTGTAGATAATTTGACAGAGGTGAATTGAGAGGAGATATAAATCAAGAGAGTGACTGACTTGATTTGAATCGACATCCCTAATTATTTATATGCGATATTTGTTAATACCGATTTTGAAACCGTAAATGAATGTTGTATCAAAATATTGATAAAGTTAATCACCGGACGGAATTGAATTACATAAAAAAACTAAGTCAACCTAACTAAATTGAGTTAATTTGGCCAGTTAGTTTGGGTTCAGTCTTTGATGAATTAGGAACCCCAGCCCCTATGAGATAATAGGAAATATTTTAATAGCTCATAGCTTCTCGTTTCTTCAGGTTTATATAACTAAAATATAGAAAGTATAGAATTGGATTATTCATGTAGTATTTGTAGTGGTTGATCATGATAGTTCCTTAATATATTCCTCGCTTTGTTAGAGAGGAAAACTTAATGTTTTTGGAGAGGAAGTTTCAAGTTATACTTGGAATTGTTTTTGGTGCTTATTTAATTTAATTTGACACTTCTAGATGGTCAATTTTTGCTGGATGACAAATGATCTTATTTGTATTTGATAATAAAAAAATTTTTAGAGGGGCATAGAGTTTATGCTCGCTGAGGCATGATTGGTGATCAAAAATGGAATTAACACGTGATTTTTTCTAATTTTTGTGGACTTTAATGTTGTTTGGTACATCTGTGCACTGCCTATTTTGGCTTTAATATTATATGATCTAGATATTGTTTTATTGGACATTTTTTTAAAACCTAGGTTATTATGGATGATTGAGCTACTTTTTGTGACGGATATTACTTTATTTTGTAGACTGTGAGCTGCATGCTTTTCTTAGTTGGACAGGTCTGATAGTTATGATAAATTAGTATGTACAAGTGCTCTTTGTTATGCACCTGAGCTGTCAGGCTTGATAGTTGTGGTTTCTCTGAGCTTGCTGGTAACACAATATACCTGTAATTGTAGAGGTTGACTTTGGAATCACATGAATGAAATAAATCCCTCCCTAATACTTGATATATGGATAATGAAGCTGAGAACCTTACCTTCTTGTTTGTGGATTTTGAGTTTGAATTTTTATGGGTGGCAATCTCACTTGTCACACTGAAGCAAGTGACTTGATTTTCGGCACATATCATCTTGTTACTTAAAAGTAGTGAAAGGTGTTCTGGAATGATACTATTATTTCTCATGTTTATATGTTGTTGTTTTTTTTGCCAAGGTCCTTTGCTTTTTATTCTTCTATATGCGCCCTTCCTGCTATTTTTTGTTTTTGTTTGTGTTGCGTGAGTGGTGGCCCAACTGCCAATTATGTTACCAAATACACTAGCTTTAATTCCTTTTGTTGGCTGCTCTGCAGGTTAAATATGGTGCTTAAGCATAACAAACGACCTTTCGGCGCTGAAGAGTCCTGCCAACCTACTTGTAAGCATAATATCAGACGGTTAAATTGCGGTAGTCGTCTAGCATCATTTGCAGGAATTTCTTCATTTGTTGGTATCCCTCTAGACTTACCAATTTCAAATAAAAAAGATTTAGTTCTGTTTTATTAGGTTTAGGGCATGGTTAACCTAGCTGCCTCCTGGTCTTATTTTAATTACAAGATGGAGGAGGTAAAGAAACGGCTAGCCAACTACAAGGCGAATCAAGAGTGGAAGGTTATCCTCATATAACATGTTGTTCTGTATCAAAGGATGAGAAGCAAAAAACCACAGGATTTGCTGTTGTTCCTAAAGATCATTCTAGTAATGGGTGTTACAATACCTCTAGCTTGCTTGGTGGGAACAACTATGATGTTGTGAGACCAGAGTATGGAAGGCAAATTTTGTGTGAAGACCTATCCTTTCAACTTGGATGTGCTGAATTTGACCAAGATTTTCAGTTACATTTGTTCTCAGAAATTCTTCCTGTAAATAGTAGTATCCATGAACGATCAGTTGTTTCAGGTGCATATTTATTCATCTCTGTTGGATTTCATGTGATGTGGATTTCCTTGTCTTTGTTGCAGTTTAATACATTATTTACTTTTTTTTAATAGTAGCTTATAATTGATGTTTCCAGCACATCCAGTTGCTACTTGCGAGGAGATGCCTGCTGATGATACCAACTTGAGTGGTCCTCCAAGCTTGTCATGGCACACTTTTAATGCACATGAAGGGCCTATACCCTTGGAACTGCCTGGCGGGGCATGCTTCTTTCCTTATTTTGAGGATGACCACCAAATGTTTGAATGTAAACTTCTTGAAGAGATCAATTCATCCGTTCCTGATTACCCTTATCAAAAGCCTGTTGCCACTGGACCAAAACATCAAGCTGATATTCCAGTTTGGAGACCAGATGAATTTCAGAGTTATGTTGGGAATTCGGATGACTCTGGGGACACGCCTGCAGATGACAATCCAAGCAGTACTTTGAGCGTCTCATGGCAGACATGCAATACATTTGATGAGTGTTCAAGGCTGGAGTCACCTGTGGGGGCATCTTTCATTCCTTACTTTGAAGATGACCTTCGGGTAGATGGCCATAATCATCTTGAAGAGACCTGTTCATCTGCTCTCGATTATCATGAACGGAAGCCTGTTGCCATTGGACCACATCATCAAGCAGATATCCCAGTGTGTGGTCTTAGTGAATTTGAGAATTCTGTTGGGCACTTGGATGACAGTGTTTCTTCCACATCAAACTCAGTTGATCTGTCATCATCATCCGCTTACCTTGTCAGTGAAGACTCGAGTGATAAGTGGATCGGGGCGTGCATCTTGCCCATGCCTGATTATGGAACATTATCTTTAGAGGTTAAAGGCAGGTCTTGCCGGAATTTTTGTAATTGTTTGGATATGGGCTCCATCAGATGTGTAAAACAGCATGTAGTGGAATCCAGGGAAAAGCTCGAGCAAGCTCTGGGACATGAGAAATTCATGATGCTCGGATTTGGTAACATGGGAGAAGTTGTGGCCCAGAAATGGAGCACAGAAGAGGAGCAAACTTTCCGAGAAGTTGTAATGGCCAATCCTGCGTCACTTGGCAAGAACTTTTGGGATGATCTCCGTCATGTCTTCATCTCTCGGAGTAGCAAGGAGCTCATTAGTTATTATTTCAATGTCTTCATGCTTCATAAGAGAGCTGAACAGAACAGGATGGATCCAATGAATGCGGATAGTGACAATGACGAGTGGGAAGAAAGCAATGAAAGTGTTGCTGGTGATGGTGAAGAAGATTCTGTTGTTGATTCCCCCCATGATGGAGATAATGTAACTTATAATGATGGTGATGCTACTGATGGCCATGAAGTGACTGAAGATTTGTATACTTGCGATGGCTCCTGGGATGTTCCTGAAAATCACAAAAGCTATAAATTACAGCCAATGTCTGATGCGTATCTGAGTGACAAGAATTTTAATAAGGGCGTGGAGGAGCAAGATGTCGAGGATGACCTATTCACTTCCTATGATGGTGAGCAGAGTGGGGCTGACATTTGAGCTGCACCTTCTGTCATTGTTTTGTCATCAGCATAGACTTTACGAAGACCATAATAATTCGTACAGAACACAGATAAAATGTTGGGGGATCAAAACATGGGATAAACGGTGATGAATTCTTTCCAACCAGCAATTTGGTTGAAGCGAGTACTTGCGGAATCATGGCGTCAACTAGGCTACATCAAATTATACATTGTCAGTGCTCTCCTACTAACGTATCAGTGTCCTGCATTGGGACATTTTTAAAGTTTTTGGTCTAGCAGCCGAGGCCAGGCGTTCGAGTGGATTACCAATTTTCCATTTGTAAATTCATGGTGGCAGTTTGGGAGTCCTGTGTAAAGTAGCTGCCTAAAATTAAAATTTTTGAAGGAAGAGCTTGTAATATTCTCTGTATATCTAGGGGCAATCCCTTTGTAGCTGAGGGTGGACAACTTAAGAGATCATGATTAATTCATCTATTCATTCATTCATTCATTCAATGGGTCTCTGGATTTTTTTCTGTATCTTTCTAACATTATGAGCAGTGTCAACAGTTATTGTGTACCAATTTAGTACTGATGCACCTCAACAAAGCATTGCCAACGGGAATGAGAAATTGGTATGTGCCACTGCTCATTTTTAATTCGGAGTTGTTGTTTATATCTTATATTTGCATAATATTCTTATAAACCAGATCTCTCAAATGAATAGGCTAGATGTATGAAATCACATCCCAAGGTTTGTTAGGAGCTTAGTTTGTAAAGAATGGCATTACCCTAATGCTCATTTTTTTTGTTTAATCTATCTTTTGATCTGACAGTTTCCTTTACATTTTCCATGACAAACAGATGGATGAATGGTGGACTGCTCTCACTGGTTAGTTCCTCTCTCTTTGTTAGTGTGTACTTAGCCAAGTATTTGTGTCCCTTGTGCTTGTGCCTTGCTTGCATTTAAAGCAAAGACTGATGTTTCAGATTCAGCTGGTCAGTGAGGTCTCCTGATCAAAGCCTGCCATCCCTGGTGGTGGCTGAGTTGGCCACTCCCCCTGCTCCCAGTTTTAACAGGTATCCAAAGAATCAGGTACTAAATCAAACACCCTTAATTTCTCTCAAAGTTCTGTACATTAATGCAGTCATTAATGATAAACATCCTACACACACAGCAAAAGCTCTTCTATCCTTTCTTTTCTTTTTTTAAAGTCACTTTGTCACCTCTTGATTATGCTTTTCTGCAGAACATAGACTTAAGGAGCAAGGTCAAAGTCTTAAAACAGACACTAGACATATGCTTTAGATAATGTGAAGCAGTTAATTTTCTGATCTTTTATTATTGTTCTCTAAGGCCGGCTTTCATTAACACCGACACGACCGTTTCCGGAGCTGGAGATCATTGGGGGGGCGGCATTAAGATGAGTGTTGATGCAAACAGAAGCTATGGTCCAAAATCAAAAGGAAAAAATGCAGAAGAAAACATGTTCCAATGTTTTTTTGTTAAAAAAGGGTTACAAAGTACAAGTTATTCCAAGCTTTCATCAAACTAAAGTGTCTCCATGTGAAGCCTAGTGGTCTTGCATGAATTGTACTCTCTCACAACAACAACAACAACAACAACTACAACAAGAAGAACATCACTTGCTACACCAAGACCCATTTGATTGCCAGTCCCCCACTCTCAATCACAGATCAAATGCATGTTTTATTAATATACTCTTTCATTTCTCCCCTTTTTCTTCTTCTTCTTCTTCTTCTTCTTCTTCTTCTTCTTTACCAGAGATTAAATATATGTTCTGGTGGTGATGTTGAAAAAGCAAGATGAATTGTTGTGTTACTTTTGGTATCAGATAACAACACATTGTATGTATTCATATCTCTGTTGTAATGCAGCTGGTGTATGACAAGACAAGCTTTAGGTGTACACGTGTTGCCATATATGCTCTCATCTTTCTCTCTCTCTTTGCGGCATTGAAGTCTCTCTGTATCTCTCTCTCTCTCTCTCTCTCTCTCTCTCTACCCATTATGCAATTACTTTGCTTCCATGCATGGCTTTCTCCTCCCTGAATAAAACAAGACACATTGGAAAAGACCCATTCCTTCTCTATCTCTCTTTCTTTCTCTTACTCTAACCACACCAACAACAGAACACAAAGAAGAAGAAGAAGAAGAAGAAGAAGAAGAAGAAGAAGAAAAGGAAGAAGATTCCAAGAAAAGAGCAACACCAAACACTCCATCCAAGATCTAGTTCTTGAAAAAAAAACTCAAACAAGATCTGATCTTTCTCCTGTCTCATCTCTTCTTCTTCTTGAATTCCATCTGTAACTGATCCCCTGTTCTTGCTCTGTTTCTTAGCATGGATAATATAGATCATGATCATGATCAAAAGTATTGCTGCAAGGTTTGTGCCAAGTGCTTTCCCTTGTGGCAGGTCTCTTGGTGGCCATATGAGATCACACCTACCTTCAAGTTCTTCTTTTGATCCAGATGACAAGCTTTCCCCTCCTTTTCCTCCTCATAGCAACACCAACAAAACTAAAAGCTATGTATTGAGAGACAACCCAAAGAAGTCATGCAAGTTACCTTCTTCTTCATCATCTTCATCAATTGAAGAGTGTTTCAATCCATGCTTTTATTCATCAGATGTTGAGGAAGAACAAGAGGAAGATGTTGCTCTAATTCTCATGATGCTTTCAAGAGACACTGCTTCTTCATCTTGGACTGGTACTGGTGCTGGATTCAATCATGAGTCTTCAGATAAGAATTCCATTGTGTTTGAAGACAATGCAAGGGACTATGATGTTTCAGACAATGAGTTCAATAGTTTAACTCTTACAAAGAAGAGAAAAAGCCGGTACCGATACCGGTATCAATGCCGAGCTTGTAATAAGTGCTTCGATACTTATCAGGCACTCGGCGGGCATCGAGCAAGCCATAAGAGAACCGACAAAGGATCAAAGAAGAAGATAATTGAATCAGTAGAGTGTCCTGCATTGAAGAAGGTGAAGAAAGAGCATCAATGTAGTATTTGTCTGAAAGTTTTCAGTTCTGGACAAGCATTGGGAGGACATAAGAGGTCTCACATTGCTGCTACTATTGCTATTGCTACTAATACTACTAATACTGATACTGATACTGAGATTGTTCATCATCAAAAGGAATTGGAATCATCTCCATTGATGTCTGAATTGCTTGATCTGAATGTCCCTGCTGTTGCTGTTGCTGCTGCTGCTGCTGCTGATGATGATGATGTTCATGTTGATGAAGAGTCTAATGACAGTATTAATGTCAATGGTGGTGAATCATGGTGGAATGGGAATTTGGAATGATTTACTGGATGGAATTGGAACTTGGTTGTGTATATACTTTGTTTGTTTTCATTGCATTGATTCTTGTATTTTTCTTTTGCTGAATTTGAGAATAATTTCTTGTTGAAGAACAGTGTGTCTGTTTTACTGTTGGATGGTTGTGTTGAGATGATGATTGAATCTTTTATTTTTTTGTTTATTTATTATTTGAAGTTTTAAATTTGATTAAATTAGTTGTTTATAAAGTTTGATAAGAAAAAAGAAAGAAAGAGAGGTTGTGGACAGTGATGAATTAAACAAGTCTGGTGTGTAGGAGAAGCAGAGAACATAACTAAAAAAAGCATTGCCAGCTTCTACTGCCATTGCCAACAAACAAGCAAACATTTTAATCAATGTATATAATTATGCATTTTTTTATGTGTTTTTTTAGATCTTTACTTTTTATCAGCTTTTTGTTTTTTTGGGTTGGATTTCTATATATATATATATATATATATATTGTTAAAGAAATTCAGATTGGGTGAGATCAACCTCATCAAACATGAAATAGAGAAGTAAATAAATTAATATTGATCTAAATATTTGTTTTTAAGGTTTGGATCAAGATTTTTTTTTAATAAATATGGACAAATTATATAGAATCAAACTCTTAACCTTTGAAGAGTCTAAACTTTCAATCAGAAATTGTTGCAGATTCTAAAAAATATAAAATTATTCATCTCCATTGACAGTAACTTATGTATAAGACCGATGACATATTTAACTGAGTTCATAGAAAATAAAAAGATTCATATAATTTACAGACTAAAATTTTTTTTATTAAAAAAATAAATAGCAAATCAAATGTTGAAGATCACATGTAATTTTTAACCTTAATCCAAAATTAGCATGAAACTCATTGGTATATATATATATATATATATATCTTTGGATTCTATAAGCTTAACCTTTTTAGATTATATGAAGATAAAAATAAAACAAAAATCAAAAATTAAGATAAGTTAACCAAAGTAAAAAGGAGCATTTGATTATGATATACAAATAAATGGTGGCATGTGAACACTAGCTGTGTTGCTTCACTTCTCCACCAAAACAACATGACAACCTTTCTTTCTTTCTTTCTTTCTCTCTCTTTATATATATATATAGATATAATATTTAAATATTTATATTAGTCCAAGTGATAGAGCACATCTTTATTGTGAAGGTTAATGGTCCTCATGCTCCATCTTTCTCTCCTTCCTGGATATATACCACACCCATCATCCTTGTGACACCAATTTCACTTTTGTTTTTCTTCTTGGGTTTTCTTTTTTTTTACCTTTTTTATTATTTTTTTATGGGACTTGTTAGCATTGGGAAGCTCAACTCTTAATGACAAATACTTACCACACATTTAACATGTTGCATGTCCATTAAATTAAATTAAATTTATCAGTAAAGAACCAGTTCTCATTTTTAACTTTAAATAACCATTCCTTGCCACTCAATATGCACATTTATCAAAATATCTGATTGCAGTTCTTTTTCTCAAGAAATATATATATATATATATATATATATATAATGGTTTTAAACCATTTACATACGACACAGATGTTTATTTCTGATTACTTGGATAATAATTAAATGACTCATCGCTTTATATAGATATTATGCATACATGATTACTATATAACCGTCACATAATATTATTTGGCACTTTGTTTGAAGCTAGTTTATGAATGGATTATAGCCGTTAGATAGTAATCTAACATCTAATGTGGATGTTTTTAAATTTCAAATCTAAAAACATCCCTAGATGATGAGATCTTATATATATATATATAATAAAAGTCTACAGTATTAGAAAAATATTAATTTTAAACCATACAAAAAAAACTCTAATACATTAATTAAATAAATATGTCACTTTGTTATAATCATTTTAATTTTTAATTCAGATGAAGGATCACATAATGATTAAACTAAATATTTATAGTTCAACAAGTAAAATGAATATATTAATATAGCATAAAAATAAAAACAAATGCATCTAAACTTAACTACATAATTAAAAAAATAAAACTGATTTTTTTAACATAATTAAAAATTTAGTGACTAACCAATAGAATGGCAACACATGTACAACAACGTTCATTTTCATTATTAGGTTAATATTAATTTGATTGAGATGTTGTGAGACTCACTGCATGCAAAACACATGCAAGTATGAACAGTTATTGAGGAAAATTTTCACTTGACCTAAACAAACAAACACACATGAACATTAAAACAAAGTGACTGAATTAAGTGTAAAATTACTGGTTGCATTGATGTATAACTTGATCTGAGTTTCTAAACATTAATTCAGAGAAACTGAGACAAAAAGATACATGGCTGATGCATGGAAGACTAGATTCATTCTCGGTACTCAAGCATCTCCGGGCAATACCTTTGCGAAAGAACGTCCACTTGTTCGATGAAAGATTTCTCCCGGTGACCACCGATGTACCGGATCATTTGCTTCCAGCGTTTCCGGCAAATATCACCAGGCCTGAGAATGGGAAACATTCTTTAGTCATATTCTGATCTAATAATTATAATTAAAAGAGTCAACAGCATACAATGCCAAAGGAAAGGGGCCATTTTTCAACTTCATTCATTGTGCTTTCTTTCCCATTTGATCGTCGATAATTTTCACACACAAATAGAACTATATCAAGTTACTGGAAAAATGGGTTTAGAGAGATTTAAATGCAAAGGATTCAACATATCGAAAACCATATACAAAAGTGATATTTTATCTTAGTTTTGAAGATGCTACTCAATTTGGTATAAGTTCAACAAATGTTGAAGCACAAAAACAAAGGAAATGAAGAATCATCGGGCTATTCCAATCAAGTTTCAAAAGCAGATGAATGGATACAGTCCAAAGATGGTAATAGAGACAGATTTTAGAAATATATGCCGTTCGTCCTAATGTTTTGATCAGAGGTTGTAATCAATTTAGCTCCATAGCTCAGAACCTCATATCTGATCTTCTGAGCTTTATTCTAAAGTTGATCCTAAGTTCTACTTGGAATAATAATCGCAATCTATATGACATAAGTTACCTATGCTCCAGAAGGTTGTCCCAGTCAACATCCTCCTCGCAAAAAGCATCTTCATTTTGAAGCCTGCATCAACAATGATATTAGCATCAGAAAACTTTCTCACAGTTACACCTGAATCTCAAAAACATGCTATGCGATCTGCATTTGATGCATTACAACTTGAGGATGAAACAAATCCCTGAGCATTAATTGGAAGATGTTTCGCAAAGAGCAACTCTAAATGGGTTGGCAAACACAGGTTTAAAAATTAAAGATGCAGAAAAAAAGCATATAAAGCATTAAAGATATATTATCCACGGGCTTTTAGTTTTTTAACAGGATTGAAGAAGATTATTGCAACATGCTCCAAAACTTATAATTAATTAACCACAAAGCAGAACACACATAGCAAGTAACTTGATTTGATTTTGAAACTTGGATCACAACTTCGAAGTTACTAAAGTATAAAACAAACAAATCATCTTTAGCCATGAAGACATGAATACATAAATACATAGATACTATGAATCTCTCCTCACCCCACACTTGATTTCCATGGTAATTTTAATCTAATAGTCATTCATCATACTTTGAAAAGGGGTAAGAGTTGAACCAAACAAAGAAATCAGGAAGACAAAAAAAATGCATTCTCTTAATGTTGATACCAATAAAGAACCAATTCAAGTAATATGATGCAAAATGAAGAGTCTTACGCATAGATCAGCCGATAGTCATCTGAATCAACCCATAAACCTTCATTGACCAATGGTGATGTTAACTGATTATACCTGTAGTATTCAACAGAACTATGAATCATGAAATCAAACAGTTCATAATCAAACTTTGGAAGGAAAAAAACATCTTGAAGAGTGTGAACAATGGAAACAAGCAGAAATAACTCCTTTTTCAAACAGAAACAGTCTACAAAATTAGATAAGGCAGTTCTAAGATCCACCTTAGTATAAGTGTATTGAGAACTCATTGCTGCAGGTTGGTTGATCACAGTAACCTACTAATGAATCAAAAAAATAAAAACACCTTATTGAAGTTCAGGGATTTTTTACCCTTTTTTTCTTGTGACATGGTTTAACTTTTTGCACTTAAAGAGTACCTTAATAGAAGAAATATAACAGAAATCATGAACAAAGGGTAAACAACTACGGCATAAACTTACCACTTCATACAGCAAAGTGCATCATGTCGAGTTTTCAGCTTCTCACTGATTGGATCCCAGGAAATATTATCCCTCAACTAATAACAAAGGTAAATCATTCAGGATTCTGAGAGAGGTTTCAACAGTTTCTCTACAACAAATCCACAATACAAAATAAAGGACCAAACAATTGGCAACAGGGAAACAATCAAATTAAGTAAATGAAACATCAGAGGAAGGCACAACAATTTTATGGTTTGGCTTCTGTTCTGTGAATGCCTTCATTCGCAAATCCATATTCACTAAATCAAACAAAGTCTGATACTCATCCTGAGACCATTTGCCTGTGCCAAGAAAATATTAGTTAGAAGACCTGAGATGAGGCAGATGAAGAATAAAAATTGTTCACCAGCATTAAAGTTTTAACATCAAAGTATTGACAATTAACAAAAAGGGCAATAGAAAGCCTATATGCAAAGTGTTAACAGTGAGATGTATGCCTCTACTTTCATCAGCTAGTTGAAATTTCATTGTATTAAACCCTTCCTGACCCTCTGTTGTGAAGATACCTTTTGATTGGAGATATTTGAGTAAGCTCATTGAAATTCTAGTGATTAGATTGAATTGTTGATTAATTGTGAAGAGCGCGGGAGTTGTTTTGGCGCCAAAAGATTTAAACAAGGGAAAGCATGTGAGAGGGAGTATGGAAGCTGACTGGGATAAGTCAGCTGACGTGGAAGCATCCTCGCCATTAGTTCGCAGGAGCATCAGAGAAAAGCAGAGGAGTATTAGACTCGCGGGTTATCATACTCCTGGAGGATTGGCAATAGGGAAGGCTATGATTGACTGTGAGGATTAGTTAGTTACTCTGACATGCCATTAAGGAAGGAAGCCATTGGTGGAGAATGATAGTTAGTATGACAGATGGGAGGTGTATAAAAGGAGGAGAGCAGAGCAGTGAAGGGGTAGAGAAGAAAGAAGGTGCTAGAAGCTTGGGGCCTGATCCTCTCTCAGGTGCTGTCTCCAGCAAGGGTTAGGAGGGGGTTCACTCCCATCATATCTTACTGTTTTCCTGCTTAGATTCATCCGATCTACAGTTCTGTGAGCTCATTTACTGTTTTTAGACTCATTCTGGTAGTTAATTGCTTGGTTGTTGATGATTGAGATCATCTTATGAATTAGACTTGATGTTACTGGTAATTGATACTTGATCTGCTGAATTCTGTGAATTTGTTGCAACTATCGAAGTGATAATGCATATAGATCACAGATCAACCTTTTGATTGGAGATATTTGAGTAAGCTCATTGAAATTCTAGTGATTAGATTGAATTGTTGATTAATTCACTACACCCTCCTCTACAAGGTTAGAGAAAAACAAAATAACAAACTAACAAGATTATCAAACATAAGCTATGATCTATCTGACATTGAAACAGTTGATACTCAGCATGGACACAGGTTTCTGACAAGTTAAAGATCTCAAAATCAAGATAAAGCAACACAAGAGCATCTATCTGGATGATGAGTTGGTTTATGTGTACAGAAGGGGTTCATCAAACAGCCTCCATGACTGATTGATAGCCATTAACTTCTTCCTAGGGATGATCAAACATCATCACCATTTGAAGGTAACTCGTATGGCCATCAGCATTCATCATTCATTTGTGCATATGTTAGAATGAAATTCTAAATTCGATCATAATCACTGACGGAACCAAGAATTTTTTTTTGAGGGGCCAAATAAAAAGAAATTTTTTCTAGGGGACTAAACAATAGATTTTATAAATATTTTCCTAGATTCTTTTATACTATGTATATATATATATATATTAATTTATAAAAAACCAAAGGGCCAAATAGATTTTTTCAAATGTTTTCCTAAAAATATAATTTTTCTTACACTATATATACTTGTAAGAAGCTCGGAGGCAAACTATAGATTTTCACAATGATTTTCTAAAAATATAATTTTTTATATTATATACATTAATTTGTAAAAGACAGAGGATCCAAACTGTAAATATATAGATATATATATATATATTTTCTTGATAATATAATTTTTTATACTATAGGAATTAATTTGTGAAAAACCAAGAGAAGGCCAAGGCCTAAGCATAAAAACATTAACAGGAGAATTTCCACAGGCCATCACAAATTTTAAATACGAAGAAACCTCTTGCCATAGATGAATACACAATATAGAATGCAAGCTAAATAAAATTTTTCAGTCAACAATCCATGGTACTACAATCACCAAAAAAAAAAAAACAAAAGAAAAAAAGAAAAAGAAGCTATAAGCATCTTATGACAGCATAAAAAAGAACTGGTATTCATGTATCCCCTCCAAAAAAAATATAGCCATGTAAAGTTGATAATTCTGAGAAAGGAGCGCAATAATGAATAACATCTTTTAAAGAAAATATAGATTCTTCTTTGACAACATGGTATATACATGTAAATATATATATATATATATATACAAACTCAAGAAACCTGGGGTTAGAGGTATATATACGAAATTACGAAATTTATGGAGGTATACATAATTATATATTTTTTTAGGGATATCCAAGAATTTCTGATAAATAAAAAATAATAAAAAAGAACAAGAAATCAGCGTACCCTTTTTTGCAGCGGGTAGTTTTACCCTTCTCCAAGTATTTTTCACATGAAACCGATGCTTCCCAAGAATTTTCGCCAAGGTTGCCCAATCCGGTCCATGTTCCTCATGGAATCTGTGCATTTAGATTTCCAAATTCAGAAGAAAGCACACAATTAGGATGATAAAACTGATATGATGAAATACAACACTGACACAACAAATGAATGATTTGAAGGTGCTAATGCCTATCATCCTACTGATGCAGAATAGAATCCAACACAACACTGTAATTTGACATGCTTTGGGTTTAGAAGCTATAAAAAAAAAATTAAATAAAATTGTGTTTTCAAGAACCAAAATATCAAGGGTAGTATGGTAATTTCAGATGTCGATCCGCATAAAAATGTCAAATCCAATGGCTTTGTTTTGAATTTATTATAAGGTGAATTTACTAATAAGTCAAGAAGTTGGTGCAGCTATGTTTTCGTTTGAATAAGTTCCCTCTTATTTTATCAAGTTTACTTGGATAAGATCTATAATCTCTATAATGGACAAATGGATCTTTTCTAAGAGATGAATCAATAATTAATAGATGAATTCAGTTTCAATAGCTTTATGTTATATTGCTTAGATTCACTAATGTGATTGAATAAAAATCCTAGGTGTGATTATCATGGCAATTGCCCTTGTTGATAACTTAAAGCACAATTTAAATTTAGACGACCTAGGAAGTAAGCTGACCAAAAAAGGGATTATTTACATGAGTTTGTCAAGAATTTTTGATCAATAAGAGAACTAAAAATTTAAAAGAATAAACTGAATCTGAGTAGCGGTGGAAATACTTCTTGACATATTCTACTTCTTCAGGTAGCCAACTCGCCTCTCACTCCTCTGAAATATGACATGAGCTCGCATATATACTGAACAATAAGGTCTCCTGGGCAGAGCAGTCCCTGCAGAATCATGTAACATAAAATTACTTCAAACCTGTATCACATGAATGCATGGTTTCTTCGTGTTCAATAACATTATAACTGGCTAACAAGAAAATCCCAGAGCATCAAATGACCACCTCATTAGAAACATGCACCTGCAGGCAGCAAAAATTAGTTAGGGCTCTGTGTTATGAGACATCTAATGTGGCCATGTTCCTGACCTGAAACTTAGCCCATGACAAACAAATTCTTAACTCCCCCTTAAACAATTTTGTCACCCATGTTTTGCCTTATTTGTTGGTAGTTGGCTTAAATTTGCAAGGTTTCAAAAACGTAGGGATCTCATAAGCTGTAAGATAATTTAATTCCAATTATTGATCATATTTTCCTTCTACCTTTATATCTCGAAGCAGAAAATTATGATTTACTATGAAGGGAAGGTACCTTGCCAAGCAAAATAAGTCTCACGAATATGCAGAATGCTTTAATTATGTTACACAAAAAGAAACTATTCCTTGGCGACTTGGTCTTAATCCTAGGAACACATATTTACTAAAGAAACAACCTCACTAATGGCTCATATAATAGAGAACTAAAGGAAATATAATTGGGTTTTGAGTTATTGACACAAAAAAGCACTGCAATAGAATGATAAAATATATCCTTAAATACAAGAAAGATAGAGCAACATGCAAGAGAATATGTAACAAATGCATAAGATACTAAGAATAAAGGGCCAAAAAATTAAAGAGCCTTGAGATGTAAGCAACTCAGGCATAGAAATCCAGCTATATTTTAAAGTACAAGATTTATATGCATTGGAGTCAATGTACAACTGAAAAGAATTAGCATTCTTTACTAACTTGCACACCCATCAAAGAAAAAAAAACAAACTGACATAAATTCTAAGTCATTCATATGCCCACTGAAAATATACTCCGTTCGCATAAACAGAAAAGAGAATATAAGAAGTACCAATAGCAAAAGTACTAAGAAAAAGGAATAAATAAAGGTCAGGTCACAGAATAGCTAAAAACAAAATCAAGCTCATAATGCTGAAAATAAAAGAACTATGAAAGGCATGGAATAAATAAATCAATGAAGGTGGAAAAATTCAGATCTTGGTAGCAATAATGGAAATCAAAGATATCAACTCTTACTAATAATCTTCCAGCAATTTTTAACTTCTGGATATTTCCTACAGTCCATAACCTTCTCCACACCATCCTCTCCCAGTCCATTCTCCTGGAAAAAGCACCCAAATAGAATAAGGAGTTATTATGTGAAGTAAATCAGCTAACAGCACATGCAAAGAATTAGAAATGGCAATAAACAAGGAGTATGATGAGTTTCATTATTTCTTGCAACAATGTTTTCATATTCAGAGGAAAGGATAAGATACATCCATATCAAATAAACTTACAAGAAAAGAAGCAATTCCAGATGGAAACAGCATTCAGTGATAGACATGATAGTTAAGCAAACAACACTATGCAAGTAGAGGAACTAATCATAGTTAGACAGGAACAATAGGAAAAGGCCATTAATTCAAATTGCCAATCTAGTTATGCTACATGAAAAAATAACTCACTTCTACATAATCCAGAACAGCTTTCTTCAGCAATTCATCTTCTTCTCGAGTGTAACGCATGCCTCGGATCATATTTTCTACATCTTCTTCTTCGCAGTTTGTGGCATTGTTAACAGGGAAGACCTCAACATCACCTGAGAAAGATACCTTCTTCTTTTGCTTTGAAGCTGAAGTCTTGAGATCATCTGTGCCTCGCTTCTTTGACTTAGAATCCTTCCTCGCTGCCTTATTTTTGGCACCTTTCTTTGACTTTGATTTATCAAAATGTTCTGTACCACTATTTTTCACCTTCATGTCATTGCTTCTCTCACCATTCTCATTGGCCATTGATGGTGTCCCACTGACATCCTCTTCAGTCACACTCGGAGCTACAATTCTAGATGCTTGCTTGACTTTCTTCCTTTTGCTGTTCCCATGCTTCTCAGCCTCAACAGTATCAGCATCCCTTCTTCTCTTCCTCTCAGATTTATTCCCACTCAAGTCCTCACACTCTTCACTGCCAAGACTGTCAGTGGCCTTTGCAGCAGTATCTAACGATGCTGATGAAACAAGCTTACTACTTTTGTTCTTTCGTTTCTTTTTCTCCTTCACCTCCTTCATTGTCACTTTACTAGAACTAGAAGTAGAAAGTTTTTGTGAATCCAACTCCTTTTCATTCTCATTAATTCTCCCTTCATAATCCAACTTCTCCCCAAAATCACTATTTGCTATAGGATCCAATTTCTTTCTCTTCTCTTTTTCTATTTTCTCCTGATTTCACCTCACTTCCATCTAAATCCAACCCATTCCCATTCTCACTCTCACGCATATCAACAGTCTCCTTGTTAGTGACACCATTGTCTTCCAAACCACCACTCTCCTTCTGATTTTTCTTTTTTGACTTCTTTTTCTTCTCACTCTTCCCAGACTCTTCTTCTACAACTTTCTCATAGTAGTATCCCATATCACCATGAGCAAAATCCATTCTTCTTACTATCTCATCATCCGCTTTCTTCTTCCTCTTCTACTCCTCCATTTCCTCAACTCAAAAAAATTTCTGGTATCTGCAAACAGTTCAATCATGGCTAACATCACTATACTGTTTTTCAAACTACAGATGTAAACAAATTAACGAATCAATTGTTTACAAATAGTGAAAGACCTCTAAAAGAAATTTTGCTTCACTAAATATTGCCCATTAAGACAACCAACAATAAAAAGTTAAGGATCGACAAAGAGATGAAATTTTAACAAGCAGAAGGAAAGATTCTACACAATTCATCATCAATAAATCACAATATCATCCAAACAAAATGCAATCATATACGTCCAACACTCAAGACCTAATCCAAATGAGACAATGATAAAAATCCAAAGCCAATCCTTGCTTAAATAAAAGAGAGAAACCAAAAAAAGAAAAAGCTGGAATTTTTATAGATTAAATCTCACAAACATCTCAAACAAGCCAAATTGCAACAATTCCAAATTCGATCAACATAACCCTAATCAATTGAAATGCCAGGTCAAATAATTGGAAGGAAAAGCACCGAGGACTCACCGGATATTGGTTACTCTAGACGAACGCCGGCGAGGTCGGAGTCGGAGGTGAAGGCGGCGAAGAAACTCGAAGGGATTACCAAAACAAAGCCCGGGTTCATATTAAAAACATAACTTTGTATGTTTTTTTGCAGAAAAGACCCTGTAAAATCCTAATTTGCAAAACTATTTCATAAAAATATATTCAATAATTATTTTAAATTTAAAATATGCTTCAAACTTAAAATATCGCTAGTGTTTTATATTTTTTTCTCCGATTATTTATTTATTTATTTATTTTAACTAATTCATACAAATATGCTTCAAATGTAATTTAACAAATTAGCCAGTTAAATATGATTTATTAAATATCGTAAAAATATATTAAAAATAACATTTAATACTTTAAAAAAACTTCTAAAATAAAACGATTAAAAAAAATATTAGGGTAGTAATTTGAATTTTTAATTGGTATAATATCTAGTTAGTCTATCTCTTTCTCTTTGCCTCTACCGAAATGCTCCCTCCCTCTACTTTGAAAACGTCTAACACTTAATTAAAAAAATCTCAACCGGGTCTTTCTCTATTAGAAAATGTCTTGCACTTGGTTTCAAAGTAGAGGTCCAGTCGAGAGCGTTTGTGAAATAGAGACCAAAAAAGAAAAAAAGAGAAAAGTACATGAACTATTTTGGTGATTATATTTTTTTTAATTCAATTAAATAGATAATTTTTGGGTCTGGGAAGGAGCACAGGACACAAGTCGGAACCCGAATCCGATAATATCCAATTCGGGTCGGATCTTGTGCAGGGCAAAAGCGTCTTTTCAAATGAAAAATGATGAAAAATTACACTCCAAGTCCTATCCAAAGCTCCACAGCTTCTTCTTCTCCACCGCTTCCGTTCAAATGTGCGCTTTCAAAACCCTAAGCGTTTCTCCTCCCAATTTCCCCATCCGATTCTCATCGTTTCCTCTTGGTCTATGCTTCAATGGGCGACAGCTCTCCACCCTTGCCGCCGCTGCTGCTGTTGCCACTGATGACTCCAGTGACACCGTCGAGCAGCTGCTCACCGACACCAACGGCATCGAGCGACTCATGAAGATGGATCGCCGGAGGTTTCCTGAATCTAATCGTTGGTTCCCGTATCTTGACGTCTTTAGAGTGGGATCGATGGCTCTGAGGAGCGGGGAGGTTATCCAGGCGCTGGACCCGTACATTCAAGACGCTCGGAAGGAGAGGATGCGGCAGGCCGTTGTCGGAAGGAGCTACTCCGTCTGTCTCGTCGTCGAAGGCCTCTCTGACTTCGGCAACGTCTCCGCCGCGTTCCGTTCCGCCGATGCACTTGGAATCCAGTCCGTCCATGTTATTTCCCCGGATAGCAGGAAAAGGTGCAGCTTGATGTTAGGTGATATAAAAATCTCTCCTTTTTTCGTAGAAGTATGTGTATATGTGGTGTTTGATTGTTTGCTGCTTAAAAGTTGGTGTTTTGGTTGGCTAGGTATAAGGACAATAGGCATGTGAGCATGGGTGCTGAGAAATGGCTTGACATTGAGCTCTGGAAGTCACCTGTGGAGTGCTTTCAGGCACTGAGATCACGAGGTTATCGAATTGCAACAACACATTTAGGAAACAATGCGGTAATGGCTTCAGTGTCACTCTTGGCGAACAATGATTATTGATAATTTTCTCTCTACACTGGCATTAGTTTCTTTGCATACTGAGTTGCTGTGAAGTTTTAATACTTGCTTCATTTTGAAGTCGTTGTTATGGACCTTATGATTAAGCTTTGTGTTTTTCTCATGGAGTTGTATGGGATTTGTAGGTTTCTGCATATGAGTTGGATTGGTCTTGCCCAACGGCTATAGTTGTTGGGAATGAACATATGTGAGTACCTGTAATTGCTTATGCTTTGTTTTCTTCATTTTGGTTTTACAAGTAATGTTTTCTGTCATTGTCCCTGAACATATTCTCCCTTGATAACAGACTCATTCTTGATACATTAGTAATTTTCTACCCTACAGATGCCTGATTGAACTCTATTCCTCAATTTCAGTGAGATCTGTAATGATACATAACTGTTCTCCCATTTTTGCAATGATAAGTAAAAATTGTAAAGAGGGATGATCTGTTGATGGTGGTTTGCACTTGCTCTTTGCCAAGTTTTTGTTTGTGATGCACTATGTCTTGTTGTGCTCAAGAATCAATTTATAGATCATTCTGTAATAATCCATCATTTGGTTTATGTGGAAAGCTATGGGGCTTGTGAGGGAGAAAGAACAAATTTTTGAAGTGGTTTTAAGCAAAAAGCAAGTTAGAGGCAATTTGGGAGTTTCTTATTTTATATTTGCTTTTAAACATCTCTTAACTAGAGATTTAACCTGAGGTCCATAGTTTTCAAAGGCGTAAGGTTCATTTAGATGCAAGGGGTCTTGGGGCCTAGGGTGCAAGGCCTAGGGCGTGCGCCCTAAGAAACACTAAATGTACTAATTAAAAATTGAAAAAAATAGCTTTCATGTTATATATTTTAAATTTTTAGAATGTCCTAAAGATTAATATCACAGAAAATATACAAACATACATAATAACATACAAATAATTTTTCAAATGTTCAATACATAATGCAATAACATGACATAATGCATGCATCGAGTCCTAAGTCCTAATTCGAATAATAAATCTAGTGACTATTATCAAAATCATCAAGCCCATCATCATTATCATCACCACCAACATCATCAATTATCTCTTCAAATTTATCACTCTTCATCTAAATAATCATCTCCGAAATTTTCTTCATCATCATCATCTCTAAGAATCAAGCGGGTTCTCAAACTAACATATGCCGTATCTTTCCCTTTTTGATGGCCTCAAATTGAAGTGTTCAACTTTGTGTGATACTTGCTATGCTTGCCTTAATTTTAACTGGATTTTGATTGCATGTCTTAGTTTTACGTAGGTTTCTTTTATTTTCAATCATTAAGATGTGTGGACAAGATTAAAAGTCAAAGTAAAAGTAAAAAAATGTAACAAAATTGGTAGATGTTATGGAGGCGCGCCTAAGCCCTCAATTGGCGCCTAGGCGTGAGGCGCGCCTTCTTAACACCGCCTGCCTGACATGCATAAAAGCCGCACACCTTTGAGCCTTGTGTGCCTTGCGCCTTAGGCGCGCCTCGACAACTATGCTGAGGTCTTAGGCTAATTTTTAATGTTTATGGTGGTATACAAACAATGACAAGCTTTTGGAGGTTATACATATAATTAGACCTTTTCACAGGATATACAAACGGCCATGTGATCTCTGTTTACCTATCTGATCCATCAATTGTGATTTGTGTGACCTATGAAGTTGAATGTGCGACTTATGTTGACCATATTTTGTTTTTGATGCACTATGTTCTGTTGCATTCAAGTGTCTGTAGTAGTCCTTTCTTTGATATTTGTTACTTGATCCTGGTGATGCCAAATTTCAGGGGTATCAGTGATGAGGCTTTGCAGTTGTCTGATTTGCACTGCTGTATTCCTATGAATGGCATGGTTGATTCCTTCAATGTTTCAGTTGCAGCAGGGATCCTCATGCATCATGCTGTATGTGATAGAGTTTCTCGACTGGTAATGCCACTCCATTACTTGCCTGCGATGTTTAGTTATCAAATGTGGCAAGAGTTTACACCATGAATTAACTTTTTTTTTATAATTTCATAAAAAATAATACTGAATGATGTACATTATCTACAGTTCTCTTGCTTGAATGAAATTTGTTTCTTTGGAAGGGAAAAGAAATGAGTTTGTGATAGTTTTGCTTATAAATCATTGTGCAGGGTCGGCATGGTGATTTGACACAAGAAGAAAGCCAGATTCTGCTCGCTGAATTTTTCTTGCGTCACAGGGAAAGCACTCTAAGCATTGTCCATGAATACGCGAAGCGGAAGATAGAAAGCATCTAAGCAAACTTTGACATTATCAATTATGTCAATACTGATAATTAACTCAGACAGGTATTTACAATCAATCTCAAACCATTTAACATAAAATGCTTATCTATTCCTTCGTCTCTTGACACGCTTCTCAAACTTTTCTAGGGAAATTGGAAATGCTGATTGTGTGGCCGAACAAAATTAAGGGCCATTCTACAAATTTCGGCTTTGTATTTATGTCAAATTATTGGATCATAGATTTAGATTGTACTCTTTGTTGTTTTATGCCAAACACCAAATTTTCAATGAATTATTAAGATTAAATTCTCAGATTGCAACAATTGTTCATGTTCTTTATCCTCTTGGAAACAGTTTCCCGTAACTTACATTACTGTCACTACTCTACAAAGAGCACTGAGTAATGGTCTTTGTTTGCATGAAAAATGATGCCAAGATGCAAACTTTTTCCCCAAATGGATCCATTTCCATGCAACCAAGAAACCTAGTTATCAAATCCTCCAAATGAACCAAACCCTTTCCCAAATCATCACCACCAACACCTCCATGACCTCTTCTTCATTGCAAGATCTCATAGATGTGTCCATCTCCATGTTTGGTCCTTCCCACCTTCTTCTACTACTCACACACAATTCCAACACTTCATTGGCACCACCCTTTGCAACACTGTTATCAAATCCTACACTCATTCTGGCAAACATCTTCATTCAATCCTTGTCTACACACAAATGCCGAAAATTGGAGTCCTACCCGACCTCTTCACGTTCCCTCCGCTTATCAAATCTGTTGCTCAATTGAATCTCAAACACCTTGGCTTGTCCATTCATGGCTGTACTGTAAAGTTTGGTGCTTGTCATGATGTATTCACCAACACTGCTATTGTTCATATGTATGCTATTCTTGCTTGCATTAGTGATGCATGCCAAGTATTTGATGGAATGCCAGAGAGGAACTCGGTTACTTGGAATGCGATGATTACAGGCTTTGTGCATAGTAGGAGATTTAAGGAAGCACATGAGTTATTCAATGAGATGAAGAGATCGGGTGTAGAAATGGGAGAGGTCACAATGGTCAACGCACTTTCAGCTTGTGCGCACTTGGGTGCTTTGAGTCAAGGAGTATGGATTCATAACTATATTAAGCATCAAGGTTTGAGGGTTAATGTGTTTGTAGGTACCACATTGATTGATATGTACATGAAGTGCGGTGTGGTGGACAAGGCTGTTGAGGTTTTCAGGACGATGAGCTTGAAGAATGTATACACCTGGAATGCGTTGATATCCGGGTTTGCCATGAATGGAAAAGGAGAAGCTGCTTTGGAAGCTTTTGACATGATGATTAGAGGGGAAATAACTAAGCCGGATGATGTAACTTTGTTAGGTGTTCTATGTGCTTGTTGTCACCAAGGGCTTGTTGACATCGGTCGCATGCTCTTCATCGACATGGAGAGGAAGTTTGGTGTGCAGCG
The DNA here is from genome assembly GCF_009730915.1 of Dioscorea cayenensis subsp. rotundata. Classification (NCBI taxonomy): domain Eukaryota; kingdom Viridiplantae; phylum Streptophyta; class Magnoliopsida; order Dioscoreales; family Dioscoreaceae; genus Dioscorea; species Dioscorea cayenensis. Next base: position 2,185,511 of record NC_052483.1, read on the forward strand.
GAGAATTGAGCACTATGGTTGCATGGTGGATCTTCTTGGAAGAGCGGGTTTCCTAGAAGAGGCTCATGAACTTATAAAAACACTGCCAATGAAAGCTGATGCTGTCATATGGAGGACACTGCTAGCTGCTTGTAGGCTTCATGGAGACACACAATTGGGCAAGCTTGTGATTGAAAACCTTCTTCAATTGGAGCCTGAGAATGCGGAGAACTATGTATTGCTTACGAACATGTTAGTTCGTGAGCAAAGGTGGAATGAAGTCGGAAAGGTGAGGGCGATGTTGAACCAGAGAAGAATAAAAAAAGTGCCTGGATGCAGTTCAATTGAGATTGACAATGTGGTGTACGAGTTTGTGGCTGCAAGCCGATTTGAGAAGGAAACAATGGATGAGATCTATAAGATGTTAGAGGAAGTGGGAATGAAGTTGAAGGTTGCTGGTTATGTTGCAGATACTGAGTTGGTTTCCTATGACCTTGTGGAAGAGGAAAAGGAAGAAACTTTGATGCACCACAGTGAGAAGCTTGCTCTGGCTTTCGGAATGCTAAGAACTCAACAAAATTGCACTATAAGGATAGTGAAGAACCTGAGAGTTTGCAAGGATTGTCACTCTTTTCTGAAGCTTGTTTCAAAGGTTTACAAGAGAGAAATTGTGGTTAGAGATAGAAACCGGTTTCACCATTTTGGAGGGGGAGTTTGTTCTTGCAGGGATTATTGGTGACATTGCTAAGAAAGTTCAACCCATGGAAAGAGAGCATTCCAAGTGATGGAAAGGAAGCAAACGCTTTCAAAGGAGACACTGACATTCAGTTTGCATTCAGAAAAACTTCATTGATGATCATTGGCCATGGATTCACCGACTCAGCTATTGTCCATTGTAAACCTGGTGGATGAGATTGCCATGGCCGACCCCACCAGGAGATTGGGAATGTTAATACCGGCCAACATGGCTGATGCCACAGCCAATCTTCTCGGTTCCACCTCTTGTTATATATAGAAAGTTCGAGTAGGACAGATTTGGAAAGCACATGGATAAAATTGAGAACTATCTGATTTTGTCGGTGCCCCACATTCAGGTGATGTTTACGCTTGAATTCCAATGTTTGCATGTTATTGTTATGAATATTCTTTCTTTAGTCAAATAAATTCCTTCACTGTGCTTTGCTTCAAAATTGAAATCTAGTTATATGTGGGAAACTAGTGGCTCAAATTAGAACTAACAAGATAAGGTACAGAGACAGAGAGAAAGAAATAGAGAGAATTTTTCTGGCTCTCTAGCAATTGAAAGGTTAGGAAAATATGTTGACATTATCAAGGATGATCATTATCCCTGATCCAAAGATCAAACCCCACCTTCAATCAAAGAGAAATGGCAAACACGGTGGAGCTCTATGGGCAAAGAAGCCAGACTTGAATAGCAGCTCTCATGCTGAAGAACCCACCTTCATTAGGCTTGGGGTCCCAAATGTCTTCCTTGCAAGAGCTGCTATTGCTGTCTTTAGCCTTGGATTTCTTGATGCAGGGTAAGCCTTAAGACCATTATCTCCTTTGTTCTTTCTTTATTATACTTATTACGCTGTCGGATTTGTTTTCCTTTGATTGTCTGAATTATGTCGTCTAAACATCTTGGCCTTTCTTTCAAGCAAAGGTCAACAACCTGAGAAATAAATTTCATATACATATAGTTCAGAACTGCTATTATGTTCAGAGTGATAAATTTATTCACTGCAATTATGATATTGTATGAACATAGAGGACCACAGTGTCTCTTTCAGTTATCTTTGATTTGATCCCTTTGCAAAATGTGAAACATAACTTTCAAGTGGTTTTCTCCATTCCTTTCATCAATGCATAACAGATATGTATTGAGTCATTTTCATCACACTAATATATTATCTGTTACACGGTTCTGTAATTGTTCAGGTACAGCGGAGATTGGTCTCGGATAGGAGCAATTTCGAAAGAAACTGAGGATCTGTTGAAATTTGCAGCTTATTTGGTTGTGCCATTGTGTCTTTTACTAATATTTTCAATCTCCGACAAGGACAAGTATTCTCAATGAACTCCCTACTGTTTTATTGGTCAGATATTGCATTTATTACCGATACTATTCTTTATATGATCAACCTCGAAAACCCATAACTTGACACGAAAATACGGAGTTTGAGAAGCATATTATTCTGCTGGTCCTTGCAAAGACATTATTTGAATAAATTTCTTGAAATGCATGTGTCAGTTAAGTTCACAGGAACAAAAAAACTTGTTAATTCTGCAGCAAAGAAAGGGTACAAATTCTGCATCATGGAGAAGGACACTAATTGTGATGTACTTAAATAAGACATGTTCTCATTCTTTGCTCATTGTTCTCATTACCTTTTTTTTTTCTAATTAAGTATAATTGATCAGTAAAATGACTGTGGAAAAAAGCATCCAAGGAATTCAGTTCCTGTTGAAACTTTTTTTTCTGCTGACATTGAGACATTGATCTCGTTTGTATTTATCATAACAACAACAAACATGTGTGATGTGCCTAACTTTTTTTGAACTGATTGAAATTTACTGCAATTGATTTAGAGATAAATTTGAAGAAACTAATGATGTATATTTTGTGAGATAAAATGTCATTAGGACTGTGCTTGCTGTCCTTCCAAGGTACCCTTTTGACTTGAGTGCCCCTTCTTATTCACTAATCTGTGGTTGGTGTCAATGTCTAAATAAAGTTTGATGAGATTCAAGATTGAAGGCAGACAACAGTGTTTTTTATATGCATTATTTGCAAAGATTCTAAGAATTGGGATAAATAGGAGTCATTTTGATTAGAAACAGGTTTGGCAACAAGTCTTTATCTCAAAATTATGATATTTATATTAAAATTTACAAAGAGATGTGATTCTAAAATGACCTTCAAGAAAAGTTATAGAAAATTCAAAATTTTATTGGTGCTGAATCCACGTTGAACACGTGCGAGCGTTCATTTTTTCTTGAGGGAAAATGATCTGACGTTTTTTGACTTATGAGAGTGTTCATTTCTTGAGGAAAAATGATCTGACTTTTTTAACTTATGAGAGTATTCATTTCTTGAGAGAAAATGATCTCTGATTTTTTTATGTTCATTTATCTTTTAAATGGAGAAAGTGACAACTTCTTTTTATTTTTAAGCACTTTTTTTCACTAAAGTAGAAGAAAAGTAATCATTTCTTTTTCATGTTCAAAAAAATTTTTTAAACTCACGTGAAATTCGCTTTAACATCTAAATTTTTTTCAATTCTATTATCACAAATAAACATCCAAAATACTAGAAATGATATCACTACTCTCAACTTCAGCAAAATGGCACTTCCCTCCCTTCTCCGAGTTTCAACTCACTCCCCCAAAAATGAACTCCCTTGTAACATGTCATAGTAAACAGAATATTTGTCAATAATTAAATAAAAAAGGAAGATGCTTCTGCTTCGGAAACAGCACAAGGATGATCACAAAAATGATATGAACGGTTGTAAACTAAACACTAGTCTCATGCACCACGTGGGTGCATGACGTGGCATCTCGCTTTAACAACACTCCTCCCTCTATCTATCTATGATGTATGTATACAGAGAAAGAGAAACAGGGCTCTCTGAGCCTCTCTCTCTCTCAAGTCTCATCCATAGCCAAAGAGGAGCCCTCAATCAATGACCTCCTCTGTTCTTTTCTCTATAGACAGACCCTCCATTACTTCCTCCTCTTTATATATATATATATATATATATATAACACAATGAACCTTATTGATATATAGAAAGAGAGAGTAAGTGAGAGACTCCATTCAGTTCCTATGATCCTCAGAGAGATATATAGAAGCCAATGAGCTTCTCTGTGATATCTAGAGAGAAAGAAAAAGAGAAAGAGCTCATGTAATATATATATATATATATATATATATATAGCTCTTCTCTTAGAAACAGAGAAAAACAGAGCACAATGAGCTTCTCTTATATATAAATATATATATATATATATATATATATAAAGAGCCTATAGTGATCATTATCATTATCACTGATATATATATAAAGAAAGAGAGAAAGAGAGAGCAATGAGCTCGTCGGGCATGGCGCTTCTTGGAGATATCCAACTCTCAACTCCGAGCTTCACCCGCCACCACACTCCACCGCCTTCAACCCGGCGTTCCGACCAACCCGACCACGGCGCTCCAACCGAGTGTTACGCTTGCACCCAAGCAGGCGCCCCTGTCTTCCACTCCACCAGTTGCGACCACGCCAACCCACCGGAATGGGCCGCCAACGCCGGCTCCTCCCTCATCCCCATCCAACCCGGTTCAACCCCGCCCGGTTCAACCAAACCACTCGCCTGGCTCTTCGGCCCGGTTCTCGATCCTCGCGAACCCCACGTTCATCGCCTGAACCGGGTTTTTCTTCTGGCCCGAGCCGTGGCTCTCGCCGTCGACCCGCTCTTCTTCTACACCGTCTCCGTCGGCCTCTCCGCCGAGCCGTGCGTGAGCTTGGACGCCGAGCTCGCCGTCGCGCTCATAGCCGTGCGCACGTGCGTCGACGTGGTGCATTTGTGGCACGTGTGGTTCCAGTTGAAGATGGCCTACGTGTCACGAGAGTCTCTGGTCATTGGTTGTGGTAAGCTGGTGTGGGACCCACGTTTGATTGCCCAGCACTATGCCAGGTCAGCCACGGGCTTTTGGTTGGACGTCTTCGTCATCCTACCCATCCCACAGGTGATCCTCAATTTTATTATTTATTATTTATTGGAATTATTTCCACATATAATTTTGTATTATTAAAACTCATTATTTAGTGTCAACCATCGAATTGCCCAATAATATGATAATAAAAAATAAAAATAAAAAATAATTATTTAAATTCTTCTATGGATAACACTGTTTTGATACTGTATATTTAACTATAGTACTGTTTATTAATACTGTTTATGAAGGCAAAAGACAGTACTTCGCCTTTGCATCTGTTCTTTGACAATTTTTTTATTTTTTATTTTTTATAAAAAACTCCCTGATTCTCATTCTAAATAAAGTTTAGTAGGCCGTAGCTATTTGTGTTAAGAAAGTTATAAGAACTTTATTTATTAGGGACAAGTTGGGAATCCAAAGATGAAGTTTAGTGGAAGTTTAGTGGTACTCCTGAGTACTGACAAACTAATTAGTAAACAGTCTGACAGTTCTGATGAAGTTTTGATTTATAAATTTCTTGCTAGTCCCAAGATAGAAGGAGTACAAGATGCATGTAAAACACTAATCACCAAAAAAAACCATGCTGTTTGTACCACTGTAATTGTGTCGGCCAAAGCTGAGTTTCAACATGTTCAAGATCGGTTTGGCAGTATTTTAACTGAGCCTCGATTTAAATCGAATCTACTTTAAATTTTATTTGTCAAGCTACAATAATTTAACTGTACAATGTATAAATTATCACAGTATATGTTATAGTAAATAAGCTATTAGTAAGCTTGAGTTGTTCAAATTTAGCTCGGCTCAATTATTTTATGAGCTCAAAAATTCAATTATTTTATGAGCTCAAAAATTCAATTATTTAGTTTAATAAATAAATTGACTCGAGCCCTTAACACAATTACTCTCTAAGCTTTTAACTAAGCCCGGATCTAAATCGAATTTACTTTGAGTTTCATTTGTCAAGCTACAATAATTTAACTGTGGAATGTATAAATTATCACAGTATATGTTATAGCAAATAAGCTATCGGCAAGCTTGAGTTGTTCAAGCTTGGCTCAACTCAATTATTTTAAAAGCTCAAAAATTAAGTTTAGAAATCATTCATTTAGTTTAATAAATAAACTGACTCGAGCCCTTAACACACATGCACTCTTAAATTTTAATTAAGCCTGAATCGAATTTACTTCGAGTTACATTTGTCAAGCTACAATAATTTAACTGTGGAATATATAAATTATCACAGTATATGTTACAGTAAATAAGTCATCGGCAAGCTTGAGTAGTTCAAATTTAGCTCGTTTCAACTCAAAAATTAACTTCAGAAATTAATCGTTTAATTTAATAAACAAATTGACTCGAGCCCTTGACACATCTGCTCTCTAAGCTTTTAACGACCGCATTAGTTCAGTTCATATGTAGTGGTAGCCGTCAATGTTATAATTTTTCTCAAAATGTTGAATTCAATTTATGAATAATTTGTTTTTATTTTTTATTTGTTTTAATTTTGGGTAATGCAATGTGTTGTTACTTGTTAGATTGTATTCTGGTTGGTATTGCCTGGACTGATCAGAGACAGAGAAATCAAGCTGGTAATGTCAGTGTTGTTGCTGGCATTCCTGTTTCAGTTCATTCCAAAAGTGTATCACAGTCTATGCATGATGAGGAGGATTCAGAAGGTCACTGGTTACATCTTTGGAACAATTTGGTGGGGCTTTGGCCTCAATCTCATTGCATACTTCATTGCCTCCCATGTAAGCAATTACATTGTCCTAATCTTTGTTGTGTTTCATGCAATGAATCCAAAAAAAATGTGCTTTTTCAGGTAGCAGGAGGTTGCTGGTATGTTCTTGCAATCCAAAGAGTAGCTTCATGCTTCCAATTTCAATGCCAAAAGAATGATACTTGTCATCTTTTATCTCATGCATGTTCTGATGGTTTCTGCAAAACAAATGAACTTATTTGTTCAAGCATTGCTGTGTGTTTCAATGGTGATGGATCATTTCAGTATGGTATATATGATTGGGCTGTCCCTGTAGTTTCTAGCAGTTCACTGGCTGTTAAAATCCTTTATTCTTTGTTTTGGGGTCTTATGACTCTCAGGTATGAGTTTTTCAGAGATTTTTGAATTCATTGTAGTCAGCCATTTCATTGGTTTTAAGCTGTTATTGTTTGTATGTTGTTTAGCACTTTCGGTAATATTCTCGAGCCGACGAGTCATTGGCTAGAGGTGATTTTCAGTATTATCACTGTGTTAAGTGGGCTAATGCTCTTCACATTATTGATTGGTAACATTCAGGTAAGCAAAGGTTGTTTGTGGTGTTGTCAGTGATGGTTCACTTTTGCATGTAGATTAACTGTTTGATGAAATGCTTAGGTCTTCCTGCATGCGGTGATGGCGAGGAAGAGAAAGATGCAACTGCGGTGTCGAGACGTTGAATGGTGGATGAGGAGAAGACAGTTGCCGTCACGATTGAGACAAAGAGTTCGACAGTATGAGCGGCAAAGATGGCTTGCAATGAGAGGAGAGGATGAGATGGAGCTCATCAAGGAGTTGCCACAAGGTCTTAGGCAAGATATCAAGCGGAATCTCTGCCTTGATCTCATTAAACGGGTATATATACATAGAGTGAGAGATGTGTCTGTATGTCTATAAAGTGTAATTTTGTTTTCGGAACTCCGATTGAATGCTGTTTGTTTCATATATTGTTGATCAAGGTGCCTTGGTTCCACAATTTAGATGACATTATCCTCGATAACCTATGCGACCGAGTTAGACCCATTGTCTTCTCTAAGGATGAAAAGGTATGTGCTTGTCGGTGATCGGTGTTTTTTCGTCGTCATGATAATTGATAATGTTTTAGTTTTTGGTCAGATTATTAGAGAAGGAGACCCTGTGCAGCGCATGGTGTTCATTGTTAAGGGGCACATACTGAGCAGCCAATGCCTCAGCAAAGGAATGATAGCAACATGCATGCTAGGCCCCGGGAATTTTCTCGGGGATGAACTCCTTTCATGGTGCCTCCGCAGACCATTCATCGATCGGTTGCCCGCTTCTTCAGCAACCTTTGAGTGTGCTGAGCCAACAGAGGCCTTTGGTTTGGATGCAGAACATCTCAGATACATAACACAGCACTTAGGTACAAATTTGCGAACGAGAGGCTCAAGAGAACCGCAAGGTACTATTCTTCTAATTGGCGAACATGGGCAGCAGTTAACATACAGCTTGCTTGGAGGCGGTACAAGACTCGAACAAGAGGAATCGTGATACAACCATCAGAAATTATTGACAGTGAACGACGTCTTCGGTTGTATGCTGCGATGTTCATGTCTCTCAGGCCTCATGATCACCTTGAATAGACCGTTTCGCTTTTTGGCGAAGAAAGTTTTGGGTGGCCAGTGAAGTTTTTGTTTTTCTTTTAAAGAAATGTGTTATAGTTCTGAGCCCTTTGAAATTATATATGATTCAAAATGAAAGATGATTGCCATTCTTATTTACAATTTCACTTATACTATTGAGTATTGAGTTGGTTTCTAGAAGAGTAGCCTCAACTACCTTTATCACCACCGACTCTTTAATCTTTATCATGATGTTCATGTTTACTAGATTTCAAATACCAGTTTTGGTTATCTTCAATGCCATTAATCATCTGTTAACCACCATGATGTTTACTGAAACCAAGCATGCACTCTGTGAAGGGATCAATCTTTCATGCCATCTTTTTCTGTATTCATGTTGTTTAATGTTTACTGTCGTGATAGGGAATTCGGATCAGATCATATACATGGTGGCAAACACAATGGCTTTGGTTACTCTGATTTGTCAACTTCTTTCTGCGAGTCTTATAAATATCTCTATTAATGTTCAGGCATGTATGTAGACATTGTAGAGTCTCTTTCTTCTCTGTGCTGCTGCTGCTGCTGCTGCTGCTGCTGCTTTCCCTTCTACTGCCTGGTAAGACTTCCACACTCTTGTCTGACTTTTGATCAAAGTATTTAAATCAAATGTTGATTTTTATTTTATATATTTATGTTTGCTAGACTTGTGCTTTTTATTTGCATAGGTTTTGGAATTATAAGAATCAGGAAAGAGAGTTTTTATGCAAATTGTGGATGAATTTATTGAATTAAGAAGCAGATGTTTGGATTGTGTTTGAGAATTTCTCATAACTAATATTTTTTTTTTGGGACTAAAACTTCTGATCATACTGATATATTTGCTATCATTAATTTAATCCACCATCTTGTATTTGATACCATTAGAACAAAGAAAGGAAAACAAGATTAAAATTCTTTTTCTGATGCGGTTGGTCGAATGAGCAAAATTAGATGGCAAACCAACTGAAAAAGCTTGCAAACAACATCAGATTGTAAAACAAATAAATTTGAGGCTTGGATTTCTTACAAGGAGATCGATAACTAGTGGCATCTTGCAAGCTTCACTCTTTATGCAAACACTGAAAAACATTAATCTAAATTTCTTAGTTCTCTGTAGATTGAATGATGATGTGGAAGGTTGCAGCAAATGCCATGACCAAACCAAGTTCATCTTATTCAAATTGCTCCAATGACGATCGATCTTTTGTGCAAGTGGGCGAGAAGTATTGGAGTGCCCAATATGCTGTGAATTATTCAATATTGTCAAAAACGCACCTTATGTTTTATGGTGTGGCCACACTCTCTGCAGAAACTGTGTCATTGCACTCCCATGGGCTTTCGTGAACTTCCCGACACACCCAGTACAGCTTCCACTCTTCATCTCCTGTCCATGGTGTCAATTTTTATCAATCAGATTAGTCTACAAGGGTAACATCAAGTTTCCTCACAAGAACTTCTTCCTTCTTTGGATTATCGAAAATCATAGCTTCAAAATGGGCTCATACATTCATCAAGAACATCAACCTGCAAGCACCATGCCAAATTACGTGAATGCAGAGAGAATTCCACTTTCGATATGTAAATTCTTGGCTTTCTTTGTGAACTTAATTGTGAAGTTCCCGCTCGGCATCATCTTTCTCCTCATCATATTATGCACAATTCCGGCCAGTGCTGCCATTTTAGCTCTTTACATTCTTATCACTGTACTTTTCAGCTTGCCTTGGTTCTTGATATTATACTTTTCGTACCGAAGTTTGGATTGGCTCATCAGAGAAATCAACACATGAGTTCTGTCCACAACTTCTTCATATGACTATTAAAATGTTCAATGAAAAATGATTGATGTCTATGGAATTTATTGTATCTGTAGTTTGTTTGAGTTGAAGTCTTGGATTTGAGAATTTGTAGAATTTCTGCAACTACATTGCAGACAAAATGTTGTTTTTCTGCATGAATTGCTTTGAATGTGAAACACACAATTGCAGTACAACATTTGAAAATTTCTTCAGTTTTTTTTGTCCTGAATTCTGAATTGAATTCAGGTCTTGTGCAAGAGTATTTCTCTATAATTTATTGTGATCAGAGATTGATACTGATACTGTTTGAATTAAAAAGTAGAACTTGTGAAAATTGTTCAAATATATATGAAGATATCTCTGTCTGTTGAGCTATATTGATCATAAAATAATTTTAGTTGATAAATTAATAATTCCATTCCGTGAAGAATGATTCCTCTGTTCTTACAGATCAGCAGAGTCAAATAAAGATTGCAGAAAAAAAAAAAAAATTTATGGAGATTATTTTTTTGTTTTTTTAAAAAAATACCGGTTACTTTCAAGTTTCATCGGTGCATTCTCTTTGTCATCTTTTTACCTATATACTCTTGCAACAACTTAAAATTACACATAAATCTTTAAAAAATGTGTATTTTTAGTTTGACTTTTGTTAGTGATCTCTATTGGATGAACCGAGCAATTAAGATATTTGACTATTATATATTATTAAAACGTAATAGAGTACATATGTACGATAGATCACAATAATTTATTTCTCTTTTTTTAATATATTTATAATTTATTTTTACTATTTATAAGGTAGAATTAAATAAAGTTATATTATTTATAAAGTATAAAGAAATTTAAAGACAATAATAATTTTTTTATACTCACAAACTTTTTCAAGGTATAAATACATATTAAATTAAAATTTTTTGATTAATTTAAAAATCATTAAATCACTAACTTTGTTACAATTAATTAAAAAAAACCCTTAAAAACAGACTCAAAAATGGTACCCATCCAACCTGGCATCGTGTTCTTTCAATAAATCCCTGAAGTGGGACCCACGCGTTTCTTCTTGGATTCTCACTTTCTTGTCTCTTTGTAATCACTCTGTTTTTCCCCCTCAAAATATATGAGAAAAATAAGAAAAAATCAAAAAATGGTCCCTCGTTTTTTCACTTTTTTAGTTTTTCTAATATAAAATTCACTATTTTAATCATCATATTTATATATTTTCATTTTTTGACAGATCCGCCCTTTCAATCTCAGAGTACTATTATTTTATTTTTATTATCCCTTTAATCGACAGATCCGCTATTTTAATCTCTAATCACGTAATCGGTAGGATATAAAAATCATGTAAATAAAAACTAAAAAGACGGATCTATCAGTTAAAAAACAAAAATGTGCAAATACAAAAAACACGATTTTTATATTAAAAAGGGATAAAGGCTGAAAAATACAAAAATAAAGGCTATTTTTGATACTTTTATGAAGTGAAGGACAGAGTGGAAGAGCAAAGCGTTCAAAGATTCAAACTTTGAAGATCTTCAAAGTCATCAATGGCCATTCTGGACCTCTTCAAAGTCTTTGTTTGCTTTGCTTGCTCTTTGTTTTCATTTAATATCGCCCACCTGCCCCTCAACTCGCACTCATATATTTCCTTGATTGCCGCCACGACCTGTTCGGTGAGAAGTGAGAACTCTCTCTGGGTACCCAAACCCTTGATTTGATTCTGTTTTCCAATCTTTTTGTGAAGGGATTTGTCAAAAAGGTGAGACCTTTATGTCTATTTCTTACTCTTTTCCTTTTGCTTTTATGTCGTTGATGAAGTGATTCGGTTTTGGTATCTCTTTATTATTGAGTTTGTTCTTGTTTTTCAATTTTCATTCACTAGTGTTGTCATTTCAGAACAAAGGAGCAAGATTGATAGGTATTTCTAGTTGTTTTTGAGATTGTTTTTGGTGTTTGAGAAGAAAGGTTGTTCCTTTGCTTGGATCTTGAAGTTTATTGTTGGTATTGAATACATGAAAGTATAATACTACTGTATTGTTATTTGTTCTATTGAGCATAATCGGATTCACTTCTCTTTTTCTTTTTCTGTTTGTTTTGATTTGAATCTTGCTCCCTTTTTTAAATTTTTTTAGTTTTTGGTAGAAATTTTTCCCTTTCCATTCAGCTTATGATGCTGATTTGATGATGATAACAACATTTGATGATCAAAGTTTACTATGTTTTTTTCTGATCTATTTCCTCATTTTTTTCTTCCCTGATTTTTCTAGAGTGTTTCATTTGTTTGCAATCACTGAAGAGAATTTAGAATTTTCATTAGATCAACCCCAATCTGTTTTCCTCTTGTATTGTGTGAATGTTCAGCAAAAGATGGCCTTGCGTAAACGTTTTATGTTTTACTGATTTTATTGAAATATCGAGACCGAGGTTCTTGTAAAGTAATATAGATGAACTTGTTGATCATCATGTGTTATTTATCAAGTGCTGTATGGTCTTGTAGTTCTTTCTTCTTATGCACTGTCACATTGATTTTACTTTGCATGTGAGTTCATGAAATAATATTCAATTTGGTGGCATTGCAGGCTTTTAAATAGAAAAATTTATCGTATTTGGATTCAATGGGTGAAGTGGTAGCTGACAAGGAGCATAAAGATGGGTCAAGGAGAAGCTCAACTGGAAAAGCAATTCCAAGAGGTTCAGCCTCGCCGGCAAGAAGTGATGAAAAGCCGATACCTCACTACCTTATGCCATCTACTAATTCATGTCATGATTTTTGCAAGTATGGACATAAACATGCATTTGAAGGTGATGAGAAGCATCCCATTCGGTCCAATGTTTTGGGACATAATAGAAGTCCAATACATGATCAAAATCCAATGAAAATTCCGACTGTTCGAGAGAGAATCAAGGAAAGAGGAAATAAGTTGAAGGCACAATCTAAGTTGAATTCTAAGTTTCCTGACAAACCGAAAGTCGGAGAAAAGCTTGCTATGTCGCCTACATGGGACATTGGATCTTCTGAAGAGGCTAGTGAACAGGAAAGCCTTAAGGACACACAAGCGATTGGTTTGCCGAGTATTTATCGAAGAACTTATGTGAAATCCAAAGTTGTTGAGCAGAAGGATGTAACAGCTGGCAATGCTAACTATGATTCTGAGGAGAGTCGCGAGATCAATGTTATCAAGAAGAAGATGACTCCTGTCAAGAAACTTAATGCAACTACTAGGCCTGTTTTGGTGAAGCAAAAGTCCCGATCGTTTGTGAGGATACCTTCTTTATCTTCTCGAACTCGAAGTTTCAGGCCTAAAGCTCCTCTGTCTTCTGACGATATTGATGAGTCTTCTGAAGCTGAAATCTCTTCGAAGCCGAAGACTTCATCAGTTAAGTCTGCATCTCCTGGAAATTCTTCTGAGGAGGTTACTTATCAGAAGAGTGTAGAGAAGCCGAAGATGATTCAAGTGAAAGAATTGAAGCCATTGACAGCTTCAGTTTCAAAGCCAAGGCAATATATCAAGCGTATTGCTTCAGTGAAGAAGCGAGGTGTTGGAAAAGCTACCATTGATACCAAAAAAATCAAGGAAAAACCTTCAGCACCTATTCTAGAGTCAACTTCTCAAGATGTAGAAGATAAGGCCAAGCTGAGAAGAACTAAAACAGTACACCTAGAAGATGATTCTGCTTCATCTTACAAATTGAAGTTCAAAGGCGGAAAGGTGATCGACCTTCCACCAGAGAGTAGTGCACCGGTAAAGCTCAGGTTTAGCAGAGGAAGAGTTGTCGAGAACTCAAACAACAGTGTTGGGGCGATGTGGAGAAGAAGCTTTAGTCGGAAGAGTAGCAGGAGAAGAGGATTGGCCGGAGTAGTATATAACGATCCCAATACTGGAGCTCAAGTTGTTGTTTTAAGACACCAAGATGTTCAGCAGAAAGATGATCAAGGCCTGTTCAACAATGTGATTGAAGAAACTGCTACTAAGCTTGTAAAGTCAAGAAAGAGCAAGGTGAAGGCATTAGTAGGTGCTTTCGAGACTGTCATCTCTTCGATCAGAGGACCTAAATAGTAATGCCCATTTACATGTGTTTTTGTGTGAAGGTTACTCTTGTGCATATCTTTGGTATGAAATTTCAGTAAGCTTGAAAACTTAGCTTTGAAGATTTCGCCTTTGTATGTGAACTTAATTTGTCAATAAAAAGAAAATCTTGTGTTGGTGATATCTTTTATTTTACCAGCTGAAGGTAATGCAAATTGATTACTCAATTCATGTCAAGAATCGATCGGTAATAAGTTTTTACTGTTCTCTTAATTATGCACACAATGTGATGATAGATTTGGAAAATTCTTTTCAATGTAATGTGTATGTATTATAAATTGAGTATTAAAATGATACATCATGCAACAATCATCAGTTACAAGCTCATGTTATGGATTTTAAAATGCAGAATTCATGCATTCCGCCATTCTTATTGTGCTAAGTTTTAATGGTTGTGATTGATAGAAAATTATATTGTTCAGAAACATAAAAATGAATGTGGAGTTCTTCCTGTTGTTTGTATTGACTTCGCCTTCTCAATTGTTTTCAATTCCTCATTCCTTCTCTTCTCTTCTGCAACTCCTCTTGCTCCTCCGGCAATTTGATCAATTCTTGACATCTCATTCCGATACTCTTGTAATGCTCTCGCTCTTCTCGCTTCCAACGTGCTCTGCAACTCCAAAAAACAATCTTGCCGTATTAGTGTTTCTTTTGCATGGATTTTATGACAAGTTAGAAGAATAAAAAAAAATTATTCAGCAACCTCTTTTTGGTCCAATTTCCGCTTTGCTTTAATCTTCTTTTCATTCTCCCATTCCAAGATTGTTGCAGTCATCTTCTCATACCTGTTTTTCATCGAAAACATTTCATCAGCTGATCATGAACAAGTATATTTCTGCAGAAATACTCTGTTTACCTTTTCTGAATTTTATCCAGCTCTGCTTTCTGCCATTCACTTGCTTTTGTTCCAAGTTTACTAGAGACCTTACTCACTGGTTTCACATTCATCGAAGCACTAGTCCCAGGCTTCTTATTTCTGCCACTATCATCTACATTCGGTCCCGGTTCATTCAGATAATTATCAGAAAACGTCGGAGTCTTCTTCATTGAAGGAAGTTTGGTTTCAGAAACCTTCATAGAACTTTCACCTGCAGTTAAAAGTTAAAATTCTTCACATTTCACAGTAATGTTCTCCAAATTGCCTCAGAAAAACAAAAAAAAAAAATCAACAACATACCAACTGGTTTAGAACCATCTTTTATATCCTTTCCACTCAGCCATCTGGCTAACAAACTCGGCTCATTTGTCGGCTTAATCACTGTCTCTTCCTTTTTACTCTTCATTTTACTCAAAGATGGTTCCTGCAATCCTTCAATCGAATTCTGTCGGTCCATCGACCGTTCTTCTTCGAGAGTTGTAATTGCATAAGCCGCCGCTGCAACTGTCGTCGCAAACTCACTATCACTAGCATCTCCGGCATTCATCTTGAACCAATTTGGTGACTTCTTTTTATCTGCATAAACAATCAATAAACTGCAGTAACTACCTTAACATTTACCAAAAACTTATAATATATATCTTAGAAACAAATTACCACCTTCTTTGAATGACACTGCTTTCTTTTTCCTTCTCTTTTTATAATTATAATTATCTTCTCCACCAGAAATCCTTGTTCTGCAACATTGAATTATATCAAACTCAAATGAAAAATTGAAGAAATAAAAAACAGAGAGACAAAGGAATAATAGTACTTCATTTGTTTGAGAAAAGAATCCATTCTGATGAAATTGTTGATTGTGCAAGAGGGAAAGATGCATGGCTAGCTTTATTTGTAGACAAGTTTATCATAATAATTAATTTATTATTATTTGAACACATTGTTGCAAAAGTGAGTTATGCTTTGCATTGCAATGCTAGGTTTGCATCTATAAAGGATGGTGCATGAAGTTAATGGATTCTAACTTTTCTTTAGTGCTAAGGTTCTTGGTTTCTTTCATTAGATTTTATTCTCTTCTTTATTTACATGACTTTGATGCTCAAATTCAAGCCCAAAACCCGAACTGAGAAAATATAGACTCGAGTTTTCAAGCTCGACTTGAAGTCGGGTTGAGCCGGAACTTGATCCGACCCGAATCGACCTGAACCGACCAAATTATTGATTGTCCAACATAAAAAATTTCCCTTTTATGGGTTTTTATTCTTGTTCTTTTCACACTTTTTTTTCTTTTCATGTATTTTATGTTTGGTTGTCCAAAGAATATCTTATGTTTGGTTGTCGAAAGAATGAATATATTAAATGAAAGGAAAAAATTTCTCCTTTTTAATCTTTTTTTCTTAAAGGAATAAAAACAAGTTCTTTTTTGACTTAAATAAAAATAATAAAATTTTTATAAATTTATACTTTCTTTGAAAAAAGTGCTATATAAAAAGATTATATATTTTGTGCTCAAAAAAGATTTTCTTTTCTGGAAGATAGTTTTTACACTTTTTGTGATATTTTTCAAAACTGGCTCTTAGCAATTATATCTATTAATAATTCATTAAAAATTTATTGAGTATATATGCAAATATGATTTTATTTTTATAGGGATGATGGTATGCAATTTTTCTTCATTTATTATATTGTGTTCAGTTAATCAATACATGAACTTCATTAATTTATCTAATTTCAAACATATATGTATATACGCACACATTAATCTTATTAATTAACTTGAAATATTGTTGATATATTTGTTTTCTAATGTTCTTTTGTTTAACAAATTAAAGTAGGCGCAAGCACATGCTTGATGTGCTTCTCCCACGCTTCATCAATTTCTTATAATTTTCAAAATTAATTACCATAAAAACTAGATAATATAGACTTATCTTCCAACCAAATCCAAAACTAGAAATAAATAAGTTTAGATTTTATTACTGGATAAACATCACTTTTTGAAGTTTTAAACTCAAGTCATTTTCAATATATAGACCCATAAAATCATAAAAATCCAAAACAAACTTTGAATCTCTCTCTTTCTCTGTTAATTTCTCTAGAAATCAAGAAAAATGGTTTCTAAGCTTTTGGTCTTTGGCTTCTCTTCTTCTAATAATTTTTCCTCAAGCTTTGTAGCTCCATCAGTGCAAGAGGATGTCACAGTTAAGATCAAAGGACTTACAACCATTGCTAAGACTGATGAAAACTTTGTTTGTTTTACTCTTGATTGGTGGCCAAAGGACAAGTGTGATTATGGCATGTGTCCTTGGGAACAAGCTTCAATTATCAACCTGGTTAGACTTCTTAATTAATTCATACATGCATGCATGCATGCATGAAATTCTCTATCCATTTCTCTCTCTCTCTCTCTCTCTCTCTCTCTCTCTCTCTCTCTATATATATATATATATATATATATATCTTATTATTTCATGTTTTGCATTTTTTTTTCTCTCTTGTAGGACTTGAATAATACCATACTCAACAAAGCACTTCAAGGTATATATACATATGTTCATCACTTTTATCTTTTCATGGAACAAAGTTCTTGAACTTATTATATCATACAACTTCTCAAGATTGATTGATGAGTATCTGTATGTATATATATATATATATATATATAGTATTACCTTTATATATCTTTTCATGTTATAAAGCTCTTGAACTTTTATCATGCATGCATGCAACTACTGAAGGGTGTTGTTTGTGTGTGTGTGTGTGTGTGTGTGTGTAGATATAGTTCATCACTTTTATCTTTCCATGTTATAGAGTTTTGATGTGTGTGTATGTATAGTTCTTTGCTTTTAAATATTTTTATGCATGCAAGTGATTTAATTATCTCACTAAATTAGCTGTTAATAATATATATAAGTTTATATTTGATAGGATCAAGAACAAGACTTGTAATTCAAAGAACAAACACTCGAGACACTCAACTT
>NC_052483.1:2204320-2264262 GCF_009730915.1 Dioscorea cayenensis subsp. rotundata
CTTAATGAAAAATAACTTAAGCCTTAGTAAAGTCTTTACAGGGAAAGACTTTGCATGCAATTACTTTTACTCTGCAAAATAACATTACAACGTTTGATTATCCCAATCAAAATTGTAATTACTTTGCATGCAAATTTAATTCCCACATTTGGTATGAACTTGTTTTCAATGTAAAATTAGGTTTATTCTCATTTTTGCCCTTAGTTGTTATAGTTACTAAATTTGGGTTTTTATTCAACTCTAATAATATTATTAACTTAGTCCAAATAATAATTAACCTATTCTTCATAAATTAGAGATCAAATGGTTCTACTTAATATTTATTTAAGTAGAACCATTTGATTATCCATACTAGTTCACATTACTTTTTGTTTTTCAAAATAGTTTTTATTATTCTACATCATATCTATTACTCAAGATTTTTCTATTACAATAACATAAATCTTAAGGGGAAAGAAGATATATGAAGTTCAATAAACCAATTTTTCAAAAAGAATGTATGAAATTGCAAAGCTAAAACCCTAAAATGTTGATGAATTACATTGAATTTCATCAACTTTGTAAATTATATCAAAAAGGCATCCTTTTTCATTTACATAAATTTTTACCAAGTTAACAAAAAAATTAGCAAAATATGGAATTTATGAACATAAGAAAAAAAGGTTTGCACCATTATATCTACAATAAAATCCCATAAAAAAATAAAAAAATATGTTATGCAAAAATATGATAAAAGAGACAAGAAATAATATTGTTAAACTAAGGAATTAATATTTTGATTTGAATGCTTCTACTTAATATTTATTTATATATCTCATATATTTTTAAAAAACTTTGATTCACTACAAATACGTAACAATTTTTTTGTGGGAATTACAATCGTGGACAAGTAAAAATATATATGTCTCAAGTTCTTATCTTATCATGTTGGATTATTATTTCAACATAGATTTGATTTAATCAAAACAAAAAAATTCTCCAATAAAAAAATTTTATTCAAACAAATATGAAATTTATTTATCTTTTGATCCATTTAAAAATATGAATTTTACACCAAGAAAAAAATTTAACAAAAAAATTTAACACAAAAATAATCTAACAAACTTGAGAAAAATATTACCGGGATTTCTCCGATTCAAAAGAGCTGACAACTCTCCTACCGAATCGGAAATATGATCGCGTTAGGGTTTTTTCAAAGACAAAAACAAAATGTAAAAGAGTTTTTATGTAATAAAGGGTAGTTTGGTAATTTTACAATTACCAAACTTTCCCATCCAACGTGTAAAACACTTTCACACCACTCCCTCGTGAATCACTTTCCCTAGTCAAGTGGAAAGTGATTATAGAGAATTCATATTATTTTTAATAACCAAACGCTTGAAATTGATTCACCCCTCTTACTTTGCATGGAAAGTAACAACTTTACATCATACCAAACGGGCCCTTAAGGTCATCTTCAACTTAATGAAAATAATGACATGAATAATTTGTAAGTGGAGCCCACTCTAATGAAAAGCGTGGAATGATAACTTTCATTAAGGGGGCGTTTGGTTGGATGTAATTCTAAATGCAGTGGATTTCTAATTACAATGTAATTAGAAATACTTGGTTTTCAAAATACAGTGCAGTCAAATCTTGTGTTTGGTTAGATGTAACTGAAATTTCTGTATTATAAAATTTTATTTTTGTTTGAAAGGATTTGTAAATCTGTAATTGGAAAATGCATGTGTATATGTGTGTATATATGCATATATGTATATATGTATATGAGTATATATATATATATGTATAAACATATGTATATATGTGTATATATATATATCTGTATAAGTACATGTATATATGTGTGTATATATATATGTATATACATATACATGTATAAGTACATGTATATGTATATATATGTATATACATATACATATATAAGTATATATATAGCTGTATATATATATGCAAAAGTCATCGTCATTTTTTAATGGAATTCCTATAAAAATATAAATAATTTATACTAGCGTGGGAGACTCATGTTGACGCTGCAAGTTTATATATGAATTTTCAATTGCACATGCGTTTTAAATTTTTATGTTATTTTATTTATTCAATTTTATTTTTTATTTTTTTTTTAAAAAAAGTAATAAATATTTTATTTGTTGATAATTTATATTAGTTAGATGATATATAGTAAGTTTGAAAAAAAACCATATATTTATTAAGGATTTATCCATCATGAAAAACTTACAACATAATTTTTTGTTTTACATTCATGGTAGAAAAGTTGAGTTGTGATGGATTCACCCATTTAATTTATTTATATTCTCAATTAAGTTTCGAAGAGTTACTCAATTTAACTAAGATATAATTTACATTTACTCAATTTAATAATTAATTGAAAAAATTATTATTAAATTATTAGTAAACAAAACCACTTGAATTAAACACAGGAAAAGTTGTTCAAGTTTTCATCCCAACTCTAAACAGTGAGAAAAATGGGGGAAAAAAAAACAACTCCACTACACTCATGTATAATTTACAACTGTTCTTTTTATTTTCTGTGTGCAAATAATTTGTGAAATGAATAACCATTTCACTCAAGTAAGCAAAAATGTTTGAAATTTATTGGATAACGGAAAAAAAATTCCATTGCTTTTATATAATACCCATTGCAATCGAGTGATAACTCATCAACCAAAACTTTCTGGCTTGCAATTGATTCCAAAGCATTCAATACAAGGTATGCATTTCGTTTGTCTTTTTTTTTTAAGATTTAAAAATTTAAATTTGGGGAAATAATTTTTTGAGAATTATTTACTCTAAGTATGGATTCTATGTATTGATATATCCATATTTTTCCTACTTTCTGCCACCAATGTTTCTTTACCCATTATTTTTGTTCATTTTCCCTTTATTTTTGTTCACGGTCTTTTCTTGATTTGCCAAAGCCGATAAACCACAAGGTACTTAAATGTGAAAAAAAACACATGCCTTGATTTGCAAAAACTCAAACCATGTGTTTTTTTCTTTTTCTTTTTGTATAATTCTCTAAATATTCCTTTTACTTTTTCAAACTTACTCTATTAGTCCCTACCTTAAATCTACTACGTTTAAGTGAGGCATATCAGTCCCCTATTTTTTATGGTTTAGGATTAGGATTTTGGGGGACTGACATGGCTAAATTAAAATTATAAAGAGAGGGACTAAAATGAGGACTAAAAGGGTTAGTTTGGAAAAGTAGAGAGACTGTTTAGCGAATTATATATATATATATATATATTAACTTTTCCCTAAATTAACAAGGTAGATTGCCCTATTTAGTCCCTTTAATATAGTCAATCTGTCCTTTTGGTCTCTTTAATATAGTCAATATGTCTCTTTAGTCTCTCTAATATAATTTGTCCTTAGGAGATCTTTGTATTTTAACATCTGAGAAATGTAAATCTACTTCTCTAATAAAACTTATAAATAGAGGGACTTTCTAAGGACAAATCATATTAGAGGGACATAGGGATAAATTAATTATATTAGAGGGACTAAATCGAGTATCCTACCAATTAATAAAATATTATATAAGAAATCGGTGAGAAATTGTATATAAAAGGTTAGAATGATAAAAAAACTCAAGAACAGTCCATTGTCTCTGGCAACTTCATCACCTAAATCCCAAATTCCTAACTCACAGCCATCAATGGGTGTCTACCTCTCCACCCCCAATAATCAGACAACCCAAACTGTTCAAAGAAACAAGGTAGAATACCCTATTTAGTCTCTCTAATATAGTCAATCTGCCCTTTTAGTCCCTCTAATAAATTTGTCCCTAGGAAATCCCTCTACTTTAACATTTGAGAAATTCAAATTATATTAGAAAGAAGGACTTATATTTCCCAAATGTTAAAATAGGACATCTTAGAACAAATCATATTAGAGGGACCAAAGAGATAAATTGACTATATTAGAGGGACTTTATTGGGTATTTTACCAATTAACAAAATTATATAAGAAATTGGCCGGAAATCTCGCCAACCCCCAAAAACCGAACAACCCAACTCCTTTCCCGCTGTGAAAACCGCGCCACCCGGCCAGCCCATGCCGAAGTTTATATCCCGTCTAAACTCTTCCACATCACGAGAGAATAAAGCGCTACACTTTTGATGAGATATCGGCCTCACCTGACTCAGGGGTGGGTCAACACTCACCTGACTCAGGGGTGGGTCAACACAGGGGTTCCTACATGATGATGACGATAGAATTGTTGTTAAACAATTTTCTCGGTCAGTTTAACCAAGCGCCAAAACGTTTTGAGGTTGGTTTTCTTTAAAGTTTAAACCTTTTTTTTACCACCCTATTTCATATTAAGTACTGACTGGTGCAGATTTGACTGTCCTATTTTGTACTAAGTACTGATAGTACAGATTTAACCATCATATTTTATACAAATTATTGACCGATGCAAGTCTGGCCGTCTGACAGATGACGGTCTGACTGTCTGACTGATGTCAGTTTGATCGTCCTACTTCATAATAATTATGACTGGTGCAGGTTGAATTGACCAATTTTGTAATAATTTCATCATCCTATTTTCTAATATTCTTAGGATATATGTTTTTTAAAAAATAAAATGTCAAAAAAAATATATAACTGGACTATTATTTTCTAATATAAATTTTTAAAAAATTTAAAATTAATTAAAAATAAATAAAAATTCTTAATGGCAGCCATGCTTGGCCGCCATTAAGATTTAAAAATAAAAAAGAAAAAGAGAGAATCTCCCTTTTCCAAAATTTTTTAATAAAAAAAAGTTAAAAAAAAACATGAAAACGAGGGAGAAGCTCTCGTTTCTATTTTTTTTAAAAAAAAAAATGAAAAGGGTTGTAAATGGAGAAATTTTATTCATTTTTGTCAACGTGCATATTTTAGTAAATAATCCACAAACTACATGATTCTGTAATTAAATTTTTTTATAATATTAAAAAAAAACCTTTGTGTGAATAGTGTATATATATACTATCTAGCTATGTTTGTGTGTGATATTTATTGGAATTTGTAGTAGTGTGTGTGATTCTAAAAATAGTAAAAGATTGTGTGATATTTATTGGAATTTGTAGTAGTGTGTGTGATTCTAAAAATAATAAAAGATTGTTGTTGATGCTGTTCATGATGGGGAGTAGAGGGGGGCACGGGCCGTCATTTGGCCCGGCCCGGAACCGGCACGACCAAACCCGCCGGGTCATCTGACCCAGCGGGCCGGGCCGCCAACCCGTAACCGGCCCGCACTGTAGTGGATCCGGTTACGGGTCCTGTTTTCTCAACCCGGCGAACCGACGGGTCAACCCGCCGGTTTGACCGCCGAGTCAACCCGGCGGGTCGCACACTAAGTTAACCCGCCGGGTTGCTATTCTTTCTCAAAAAAATTTCATAATAAAATTGCCTCTCCACAGATTGGAACCCTTGACCTCTATTAACTTTAAGTGATGCACAAACCAACTCCACCAAGTCCTATTAGTTGATCATCATTATAGATTTATATATATACCTATATAATTGTTAGACATCATTAATTGTAAAACACATTTATGTGTATTTTGTGCTTATAAACATACATTTAACACAAGTAAACATGTGTTGGACTTAACAAATTCTTAATTATTTTCATCAAAATATAAATTTATATAAATAATTAAAAGTGTGTTTTAGTATTATTTTTTTTTTAAAAAAAAGGGCGACGAGCATATGTTTTTATGGCATGTCAATGCGGGGTGCAACATCACTCTTGAATTATTTTCTTCAACGAATATTAGAACCTTCACCACTCCGTACATTAGACAAGAGGTTTATTATTTTTTTCATCGACAAACATAAATAAGTATAAAAAATAACTCCTTAGAATTCAAGACCAAAAGTAAAACTTAGATAGATCTTAATAGATATATAGATAAATAAGTGTGTGACAACTCTAATAAAAAATTAAAGAATTAATATTTATCACATTTAAAAAATTGTACATACAGTTTAATTAGATAGATAAATGAATTTAATGAAATATTTTTTTGCTCAAAATTATTTTCAAATTTTTTAAGTTGTCTTGACTTTATCTAATTCATAAGAATTTTATTTTTCAAAATTATTTAAAAAACTTAATATAAAATATAATTTAATTTGTTTTAACAACTATGATAGAAAAACATTGTTGAAAGGATGGTTAGGAGATGGGAAACTTTATGAAGTGGCCCAGGTTCGATTCTATTTCAATTATTTTGAATTTTTAATATTTTAATATAATAATTAATAAAATCAAAAAAACCGCCGGGCCTGGCGGGTTGGGCCCGAACCCGGCGGGTTTGAGGAACTACTGGGCCGGGTCCGGGCCGGTGTAAAACCGACCCGTGAACCGCCGGGTCAGGCCCGGCGGGGCCGGTTAACCGGCCCGTGCCCATGTCTAAATTATTGGGGAGTGACCATTGATGCACTGGGAGCTCAGGTGTTTGCAGTTGTGTACTTGAAAAGTTGAAATCTCTCTATTGCATGTTACACATACATATATATATATATATATATATATATTGACATGTCTAATCTTCTTCTCTCTTTTTACTTGATCAGTTTTATTTACTTTTTGTATTTCCTTCTTAATTATCATGACATCAAAGTTTTAAAACCTTATTAGCTAATTGTTTGATATTTTCTGTTTGTTAGGTGAAACATAAATTCCTGAAAATGTCTTTGTTGCTTGAATCTTATTATGGTTTATATCTATATCATGTAGTACTGCTAAAAAAATATAATTTACGAAATGATTTGCAAGGTCGTTGCTTGATATCTTATGGTTTATAGTTTTTAAAATATAATAATATAATTATGTATTTAACATAATTGGAAGTTGAGGTATGACTGGCGAGTGTTAAGTTATTTATTTCTGGTTGTGAAAGCCTAGTTACAAAGGCATGTGTTTGTGTTCAATCTGTATGCATGCAATCAAACTTCATGGCATCCAATGGCATTGATGTAAGTGTTTCTCAACCATCTTTGAAAAATATAACCATGGTTTTTTTTATCATCCAGTTATAATGATTTTTGTTAGAGGATTAAATGATAATTCGGTGAAAAATATTGAAACAAAAAGAGGGTGGTATATATATGTCAATATGTGTAGGTCTGATTCACCCATGCATGCACCATACTAGAAGCCAACTCATTTAGAAGCTTTGACAAATAGATTGGCAGTCATTTTTTCTATACTTCAAGATTAAATATTTTTTCTATTTTGATAATGGAGTGATATGTTACTTGTCTATAAATAGGTGATGAATGAATTTCTCACTCTTGATGTGTCATTGCCATGACATAGATTGCTGAAGTTTGAATTTGTCGACGGAGTAGATTGGCAATTGTATTTCTTTGCATGATTATCTTGGTGTAGGAGATGCATTATATGCTTATTCAAGATAAGCTTGCAAAAATCATAGATACAATCAAAAATGGCCTCTTGAAAATTAGCTTCGCACTTGTGCAAGAAGCAGAAATTTCAAAGTTAAAAGACTGAAATTCAGTTTCAATCTTATGCTATGAAATTATCTTGATAATCTTTGTAGACACTAGCAGGGACGGAACTAGGGGGGCTAGCAGGGGCTTCAGCCCCCCCTCAGCCATCGGTGGTTTTCTTTGAGTGGTCGGAAGACCCCAAAACCAGCTCCCCCTTGGAGGCCGGCCAGCCCCCCTTGGTAGCCGAGCAACCCGACCTCGTTCCCGGCCGGCGGCAGACAACTTTTCTTAACAGCACCAATTGATGGGAGATGACCAACATTGAGCTTTGGAGACTTGAAGCTTTGGAGTTTGGATGAGCATGAGGTCCATGAGGAATGAGGATGAAGATGACCAGGAGCTCACGGATAGGCAGGCTGAAGTTTGGATGACGAAAACAATGAAAACATTGAAAAGTGAGTGGCTTGGCATGTGGAGTGGGCCCACAAGGCCACAACATTAATTAATATTGGGCCATTTATCAACTTCAGCTCCTTTTTGTTCAAATTTTTCATTAATAATTTTTAATGGAAAAAAAAATAAAAAGCTAGAGTATACTTGGGGCCTGGGCAACTGGGCAGCCTGGGCTTGTGTTTGTGTAACTTGGCTTTTGGGGTCTAACTTTCCTAGAATCTTGGAGATAATATAGTGAGTATATTACATACTTACATTAGTATTATTTTTATTATTGGCATGACATGAGAATGAATTATGAATGTATTACTCCTTGAAATGAGAATGAATGTATAAAATTCATGGGTGAAAAAATAGAACATAAATGTTAAACTTCATTTTTATAAATATGCCCACAATGTGTTTGATTAAATGCCTCAATTAGTTAAAATGTTGAGAATATCAAATTTTAATATATATCATAATATATATATATCATATATGTATAATTAAATAATGTTTAGTGTTAAATCTATATAGCAAAATGTATAATAAGATAGACTTCAATAAGACTAGTTATACACTTATACCAATTGCCAAAGGTTTCATATTCATTGACACATAACAAAATAGATTCAATAATAATTTAGATGCATGAATGTTAGCATTACCATGTTCAAACAATTTTGTGTTTGATTCTTCTAAATTTCTAATGATGTTAGTTGTGTCATGATTAACGTTTTTTGCTTGTTATTTTTCATAGTCTATAATTAAAGTTTTTTTACTTATTTTTTTATATATCATGGATAAATTTTTGATCAAACAACCAAGGAAAGATTTTTCTATCACCTAACATCAAGCTGCACCTTTTCCTGCTATCCGGGGAGATAACATGGATGGACTGAATTCCAAGTGCATTGGTGGAACGGAACGCCGGTGATCCATCTTCATGAGTCGCTCAATGCCGGCGGTGTCGGTGAGCAGCTGCTCAACGGTGTCACTGGAGTCATCAGTGGCAACAGCAGCGGCGGCAAGGGTGGAGAGATGTCGCCCATTGAAGCATAACCAAGAGGAAAAGATGAGAATCGGATGGGGAAATTGGGATGGGAAACGCTTAGGGTTTTGAAAGCGCACATTTGAATCATTTGATCGGAAGCGGTGGAGAAGAAGAAGCTCAGCCTCCAGCGGAGCTTTAGGTAGGACTTGGAGGGTAATTTTCATCATTTTCTTTTGAAAAGACGTTTTTGCCCTTCACAAGATCAGACCCGAATTGGATACTATCGGATTCAGGTTCCGACTTGTGTTCTGTTCCTTTCGAGACCCAAAAAATTATCTCTTTTTTCAAATTTTTTTTTCCACGGTAATTCAATTGAATAAAAAAAAAAAATTAAAATTACTCCCTCTGATTTTTTTTTTAGTTTTATTTTATTTTAAAAGATTTTTTTCCTTTTTATTTGCTTATTTAAAAAAATTTATAAAACATTAAATATTATTTTTAAAAATTTTATTATTTATATCTAATATATTTTTCAAAATTTTAATAAATCATATTTAACTATACATTTTATTAAATCATATTTTAAATAAAAATAATCTCAAAATAACTTATTTTATCAAGTAACTGATTTTCTTAGTTAATATAAATTATTTAAAATAGTCATATTAAAAAAACCAGAGAAAATAAATATAAGTAGTGATACTTGAAGCTTGTGGCATATTTAAAAGTTAAAATAATAAAAAAAATATTGAATATGTTTTTATGAAATTGTTTTGCAAATTAGGATTTAACAGGGGCTTTTCTGCAAAAACATACAAAGTTATGTTTTTTAATATGAACCCGGGCTTTGTTTTAGATATCCTTTCGAGTTTCTCCGCCGCCTTCACCTCCGACTCCGACCTCGACCTCGACCTCGCCGGCGTTGTTCTAGAGTAACCAATATCCGGTGAGTATTCGGTGCTTTCCTTCTAATTATTTGATCTGACATGCGAATTGATTAGGATTGTGTTGATCGAATTTGGAATTGTTACAATTTCGCTTGTTTGAGATGTTTGTGAGATTTAATTCATAAAGACTCCAGCTTTTTCTTTTTTTGGTTTCTCTCTTTGATTTAAGCAAGGATTGGCTTTGGATTTTTATCATTGTCTCATTTGGACGCATTTTGTTTGGATGATATTGTGATTTATTGATGATGAATTGTGTAGAATCTTTCCTTCTGCTTGTTGAAATTTCATCTCTTTGTCGATCCTTAACTTTTATTGTTGGTTGTCTTAATGGGCAATATTTAGTGAAGCAAAGAAGGTTTCTTTAGAGGTCTTTCACTTTTTGAAAACAATTGAATCGTTAATCTGTTTACGTCTATAGTTTGAAAACAGTATAATGATGTTAGCCATGATTGAACCGTTTGCAGATACTAGAAATTTTGAGTTGAGGAAATGGAGGAGCAGAAGATGAGGAAGAAGAAGAAGAAGGCGGGCGATGAGATAGTAAGAAGAATGGATTCTGCTCATGGTGATATGGTATACTCCTCGGAGAAAGTTGTAGAAGAAGATTCTGGGAAGAGTGAGAAGAAAAAGAAGTCAAAAAAGAAAAATCAGAAGGAGAGTGGTGGTTTGGAAGACAATGGTGTCACTAACAAGGAGACTGTTGATATGCGTGAGAGTGAGAATGGGTTGGATTTAGATGGAAGTGAGGTGAAATCAGGAGAAAATAGAAAAGAGAAGAAGAGTAAGAAATTGGTTCCTATAACAAATAATGATTTTGGGGAGAAGTTGGATTATGAAGGGAGAATTAATGAGAATGAAAAGGAGTTGGATTCAGAAAAACTTTCTACTTCTAGTTCTAGTAAAGAGACAATGAAGGAGGTGAAGGAGAAAAAGAAACGAAAGAACAAAAGTAGTAAGCTTGTTTCATCAGCATTGTTAGATACGGCTGCAAAGGCCACTGACAGTCTTGGCAGTGAAGAGTGTGAGGACTTGAGTGGGAATAAATCTGAGAGGAAGAGAAGAAGGGATGCTGATACTGTTGAGGCTGAGAAGCATGGGAACAGCAAAAGGAAGAAAGTCAAGCAAGCATCTAGAATTGTAGCTCCGAGTGTGACTGAAGAGGATGTTGGTGGGACACCATCAATGGCCAATGAGAATGGTGAGAGAAGCAATGACATGAAGGTGAAAAATAGTGGTACAGAACATTTTGATAAATCAAAGTCAAAGAAAGGTGCCAAAAATAAGGCAGCGAGGAAGGATTCTAAGTCAAAGAAGCGAGGCACAGATGATCTCAAGACTTCAGCTTCAAAGCAAAAGAAGAAGGTATCTTTCTCAGGTGATGTTGAGGTCTTCCCTGTTAACAATGCCACAAACTGCGAAGAAGAAGATGAAGAAAATCTGATCCGAGGCCAGCGTTACACGCGAGAAGAAGATGAATTGCTGAAGAAAGCTGTCCTGGATTATGTAGAAGTGAGTTATTTTTTCATGTAGCATAACTGGATTAGCAACTTGAGTTAATGGTCTTTCCTATTGTTCCTGTCTGACTATGATTTGTTCCTCTACTTGCATAGTGTTGTTTGCTTAACTATCATGTCTATCACTGAATGCTGTTTCCATATTGAATTGCTTCTTTTCTTGTGAGTTTATTTGATATGGATGTATCTTATCCTTTCCTCTGAATATGAAACATTGTTGCAAGAGATAATGAAAGTCATCATACTCCTTGTTTATTGCCATTTCTATTGTTTTGTATGTTCTGCTAGCTGATTTACTTCACAGAACAACTCCTTATTCTATTTGGGTGCTTTTTTTCCAGGAGAATGGACTGGGTGAGGATGGCGTGAAGAAGGTTATGAACTGTAGGAACTATCCAGAAGTTAAAAATTGCTGGAAGATTATTAGTAAGAGTTGCTACCATGATTTGAATTTTTTTCCACCTTCATTGATTTATTTATTCCATGCCTTTCATAGTTTTTTTATTTTTCAGCTTTATGAGCTTGTTTTTTTGTTTTTTTAGCTGTTCTGTGGCTTGACCTTTATTTATTCTTTTTTCTTAGTACTTTTGCTATTGGTATTTCTTATATTCTCTTTTGTTTATGTGAATGGAGTATATTTTCAGTGGGCATATGAATGACTTATGAATTTATGTCATATTCATGTGACTTTTTAATTTTATGTTACATGATTCGCAGCGACTGCTCTGCCCAGGAGACCTTATTTTTCAGTATATACGCGAGCTCATGTTATATTTGAGAGGAGTGAGAGGCACAATTGGCTACCTGAAGAAGTAGAATATGTCAAGAAGTATTTCCACCTCTACTCAGATTCAATTTATTCTTTAAATTTAGTTCTCTTTATTTATCAAAAATTCTTGACAAACTCAAGTAAATAATCCTTTTTGGTCAGCTTACTTGGTCATCAAAAACTTAAAAATTGTGCTTTTAAGTTATCAACAAGGGCAATTACCATGATAATGCCATGATAATCACACCTAGGATTTTTAGTCAATCACATTAGTGAATCTAAGCAATATAGCATAAAGCTATTGAAACTGAATTCATCCATTAATTATTGATTCATCTCTTCGAAAAGATCCATTTGTTTGTTGCAAAGAATAGAGATCTTATTTAAGTAAACTTGATAAAATAAGATAGAACTTATTCAAACGAAAACGTAGCTGCATGCCTGCATCGACTTCTTGACTTATTTGCAAATTTACTTTATAATAAATTCAAAACAAGCCCATTGGATTTGTCATTTTTATGTGGATCGACATCTGAAGTTACTATACTACCCTTGATATTTTGTTTCATGAAAACACAATTTTATTTTTTGGATAGCTTCTAAACCTAAAGCATGCCAAATGACAGTGTTGTGTTGGATTCTATTCTGCATCGGTAGGATGATAAGCATTAGCACTTTCTAATCATTCATTTATTGTGTTAGTGTTGTATTTCATCATATCAGTTTTTTCATCCTAATTGCATGCTTTCTTCTGAATTTGGAAATCTAAATGCACAGATTTCATGAGGAACATGGACCGGATTGGGCAACCTTGGCGAAAATTCTTGGGAAGCATAGGATTCATGTGAAAGATACTTGGAGAAGGGTAAAAACTACCCGCTGCAAAAATCGGGTATGCTGATTTCTTGTTATTTTTTTATCATCTTTTTATTTATCAGAAATTCTTGGATATCCCTAGAAAAAAATATAATTATGTATACCTCCATTAATTTTTGTAATTTTGTATATATACCCCCCAAACCCAAGTTTCTTGTGTTCATATATATATATATGTACATATATATACCCATGTTGTCAAAGCAGAATCTATATTTTTCTGTTAAAAGACGATATTTATTATTGCCCTTATTCTCAGAATTATCAACTTCACATGGCTATATGCAACTTCATTTTTAGAGATGGAGGGAACATGGATTGTTTACTGAAAAAATTTATTCTTGTATTGATTACAGTGTATGTGTGTGTTAGCTTGCATTTTGTATTGTGTATTCATCTATGGTTTTAGACAAGAGTTATCTTCGTATTTAAAAGTTGTGACGACATGTGGAAATTCTCTTGTTAATATTTTTATGCTTAGGCCTTGGCCTTCCCTTGGTTTTTCACAAATTACTTCCTATAGTATAAAAGATTATATTTTTAAGAAAATATTTATAAAAGATTATACATGTTGGATCCTCTGTCTATTTACAAAAAATTAATATAAAATATAAAATTATATTTATTAAGGAAAATATTTGTGAAAATCTCTAATTTGTCTCCAAGCTTCTTACAAGTATATATAGTGTAAGAAAATTATATGTTTAGGAAAATATTTGTAAAAAATCATTTGGCCCTTTGTTTTTTTACAAATTAGTATATATAGTATAAAAAAAATAGGAAAATATTTATAAATTCTATTGTTTATTCCTCTAGATTTTTTTTTATTTGGCCACTTTAAAAAAATTTTTGGCTCCGTCACTTATTATGATCAAATATAGAATTTCATTATAACACTTGCACAAATGAATGATGAATGCTGATGGCCATACAAGTTTCCTTCAAAGGGTGATGATGTTTGATCATCCCTAGGGAAAAGTTAATGGCTATCAATCAGCCATGGAGGTGGTTTGATGAATCCCTTTTGTACGCATAAACCTACTCAACATCCAGATAAATGCTTGTGTTGTTTTATCTTGATTTTGAGATCTTTAACTTGTCAGAAACCTGTGTCCATGCTGATTATCAACTGTTTCAATGTCAGATAGATCAGAGCTTATGTTTGATAATCTTGTTAGTTTGTTATTTTGTTTTTCTCTAACCTTGTAGAGGAGGGTCAGGAAGGGTTTAATACAATGAAATTTCAACCAGCTGATGAAAGTAGAGGCATACATCTCAGTGTTAACACTTTGCATATCAGCTTTCTATTGCCCTTTTTGTTAATTGTCAATACTTTGATGTTAAAACCTTAATGCTGGTGAACAATTTTTATTCTTCATCTGCCTCATCTCAGGTCTTCTAACTAATATTTTCTTGGCACAGGCAAATGGTCTCAGGATGAGTATCAGACTTTGTTTGATTTAGTGAATATGGATTTGCGAATGAAGGCATTCACAGAACAGAAGCCAAACCATAAAATTGTTGTGCCTTCCTCTGATGTTTCATTTACTTAATTTGATTGTTCCCCGTTGCCAATTGTTTGGTCCTTTGTTTTGTATTGTGGATTTGTTGTAGAGAAACTGTTGCAAAC
Source organism: Dioscorea cayenensis subsp. rotundata (assembly GCF_009730915.1). Lineage (NCBI taxonomy): Eukaryota > Viridiplantae > Streptophyta > Magnoliopsida > Dioscoreales > Dioscoreaceae > Dioscorea > Dioscorea cayenensis. Next base: position 2,218,959 of record NC_052483.1, read on the forward strand.
TCTCTCAGAATCCTGAATGATTTACCTTTTGTTATCAGTTGAGGGATAATATTTCCTGGGATCCAATCAGTGAGAAGCTGAAAACTCGACATGATGCACTTTGCTGTATGAAGTGGTAGGTTTATGCCTTAGTTGTTTACCCTTGGTTCATGATTTCTGTTATATTTCTTCTATTAAGGCTCTTTAAGGGCAAAGGTTAAACCATGTCACAAGAAAAATGGTTAAAAAAAAAACCCTCTGAACTTCAATAAGATGTTTATTCTTGATTCATAAGTAGGTTACTATGATCAACTAACCTGCAGCAATGAGTTCTCAATTTGCTTATACTAAGGTGGATCTTAGAACAGCCTTAGCTAATTTTATAGACTATTTCTGTTTGAAAATGAGTTATTTCTGCTTATTTCCATTGTTTACACCTTCAAGATGTTTATTCTTCCTAAGTTTGATTCTGACCTGTTTGATTTCATGATTCATTGTTCTGTTGAATATTACAGGTATAATCAGTTAGCTTCACCATTGGTCAGTGAAGGTTTATGGGTTGATTCAGATGACTATCGGCTGATCTATGCGTAAGACTCTTCATTTTGCATCATATTACTTGAATTGGTTCTTTATTGGTATCAAAATTAAGAGAATGCAATTGTTTTTGCTTCATGACTTCTTTATTTGGTTCGAGTCTTACCCATTTTCAAAACATGATGAATGACTATCAGATTAAAAATTACCGTGGAAATCAAGTGTGGGGTGAGGGAGATACATAGTATTTATGTATTCATGTCTTCATGGCTAAAGATGATTTGTTTGCTTCATACTTTTGTAACCTTGAAGTTGTGATCCAAGTTTCAAAATCAAATCAAGTTTCTTTTTATACGTGTTCTGCTATGTGGTTGATTATTATAAGTTTTGAAGCATGTTTGAAATAGTCTTCTTCAATCCTGTTAAAAAAAAAGCTCATGGATAATATACCATTAATGCTTTATATGCTTTTTTCTGCATCTTTGATTTCTAAACCTGTGTTTGCCAATCCATTTAGAGTTGCTCTTTGTGAAACATCTTCCAGTTAATGCTCATGGATTCATTTCATCCTCAAGTTGTAATGCATCAAATGCAGATCATGTAGCTTGTTTTTGAAATTCAGGTGTAACTGTGAGAAAGTTTTCTGATGTTAATATCATTGTTGATGCAGGCTTCAAAATGATGATGCCTGTTGCGAGGAGGATGTTGAGTGGGACAACCTTCTGGAACATAGGTAACTTGTATGTCATATAGATTGTGATTATTATTCAAACTATAACTTAGGATCAACTTCAGAATAAAGCCTCAGAAGATCAGATATGAGGTTCTGAGCTATGGAGCTAAACTGGTTACGACTTCTGATTAAAACATTAGGACTGATAGCAAGAACGGCGTATGTTTCTAAAATATGTCTCTATTATCGTCTTTGGATTGTATCCATTCATCTGCTTTTGAAAACTGATTGGAATAGCCCGATGATTCTTCATTTCCTTTGTTTTTCTGCTTCAACATTTATTGAACTTATGCCAAATTGAGTCTCATCTTCAAAACTAAGATAAAAATCACTGTTGTTTATGGCCTTCCATCCTTGAATCCTTTGCATTTAACTCCCTCTAAACCCATCTCTGATTTCTTTCCAGTAACTTGATATACTTCTATTTATTCATGAAAATTATCGACGATCAATTGGGAAAGAAAGCACAATGAATGAAGTTGAAAAATGGCCCCTTTCCTTTGGCATTGTATGCTGTTGACTCTATTAATTATAACCATTAGATCAGATTATGACTAAAGAATGTTTCCCATTCTCAGGCCTGGTGATATTTGCCGGAAACGCTGGAAGCAAATGATCCGGCACATCGGTGGTCACCGGGAGAAATCTTTCATTGAGCAAGTAGACGTTCTTTCGCAAAGGTATTGCCCGGAGATGCTTGAATACCGAGAATGAATCTAGTCTTCCATGCATCAGCCATGTATCTTTTTATCAAACTAGGGCAAACACAAGTCCTCAGTTCCTATGAATTAATGTTCAGAAACTCAGATTAAGTTATACATCAATGCAACCAGTGACCTCACACTTAAATTCAGTCACTTTGTTCTAATATTCATGTGTGTGTTTGTTAGTTTAGGTCAAGTGAAATTTCCCCAACAACTGTTTATACTTGCATATATTTTGCATGCAGTGTGACTCTCACAACATCTCAAACAAAATATTAACTTAATAATGAAAATGAACGTGGTTGTCCATGTGTCGCTGATCTATTGGTTAGTCACTAAATTTTTAATTATAATAAAAAAAATCAATTCTCTATTTTAATCAAGTAGTTTAGCTTAGATGCATTTGTTTTGATTCTTGTGTAATTATAAATATATTTGTTTGATTTTTATGCTATATTAATATATTCGTTGTACTTGGTGAACTATAAATATATTTATTTTAATCATTATGTCATCCTTCAATTGAATTAAAAATAAAAAAATATAGAGTTTTAATTTTTATTAATTATAAATTTATTATATATTTTTTTACTTTTTATACATTTCTCTCACTTGAAATGCAAGTGCTATTACTGACACTGAAATAAACACCGAAAATGAAAAAATTAAACATGAAAATAACACTTCCTGCAAATAAACACAAAAAATAGTGAAAATTAATCACTATCAACACTTTAGAAAAGTGATATTTCTTCTGTTTTTAACTTCTCCATTTACAACAAATAACCAGTATACCAAGTGGTTATTAGGATGTATTACTTCTTTTCTTAATAGAAATTAAAGTGTTATGTTTTCCAATGGAATTTAGTAAAAATACCTTCATTTTGAATTTTATTTTTAAATAAAAATATGATACAGAAATTTCTAGGAAAGTTTTTAATAATATGTTAACTTTAAATATGTAAATAATAGGATTTTAGAGGGTTTTTGAATTTCCTATATTGTCCTTCAAGCTTCTAAAGGAAGTCAGTTCTCTTTCCAATCATCGAAGGGCATTATAGTCATTACAGTCACAGCTAAGATACACGTGCGGGATTACAACAACGCGTGGTTATTAAAGCGACCATCCGAATGGCGATTTTTACAGACAAATCGGGAAAAATTTGGGGCTTTCGTTTATTTTTTTATTTTTTATTTTCGTCCTTTTTTTTTCTCCCTTTTCGAAACCCCTCGTGATCCCTGATCCAGATCCCAGGCACCCATCGACCTCACGGATCTCTGAATCTCCTCCGCCTTCGTCTCCGCCTCGTCTTCCCCTCTCGATCGGTACCTTTTTCCCTCTTCCTCGTTGTGCAGATCGATTTCTAGGGTTAGGGTTTCAGGACCCTTGATTTGATCCTGATTCGTGGGTCTTTTTTTGTTGGATTTTTAGGATTTTTATTGGTTTGTTGGTTTTTGATTGTTGCCCTCGTGAGATTGGGCTTCATCTGTTTCGATAAAATCTAGGGTTAGGATTTGTGGAATTATTTGTCTGCTTTTCCGAACAGGCCAAATTCGTTGAATCTTTGATTGAATCTGGGGGACTTTGTTCTATTTATGAATTATGGTTATTTTCCTTATCTGATTATTATTATTATCATTGTTTTTTTTTGGGGAAAATTTTGGTATTGTGAGATTGTTATTAGGGTTCTTGTTCGATTGGTATATTGATCGTGGCTTTAATTGGTCTGTGAGGTTTTTCAATTTTTAGATTCGCTTTTTGATTTCGAGATTTTTTTTACACGATATTTCAGGGATTGAGGTTTGGTTGCTCTATCATTTGAACAACGCCTTCTAGTTTGTGGAAATTCAGAGTGATTGAGGCGTATTTGTTCATGATTCTTTGATTGCGCAGTGGTTATCAGGTAACTACTTGGACTTGTCCATACTAATTGTGTCATTAATAACAATTTTCACCGTATTTTGCATCTCTTCTTTATTGAAGAGTAAGTAATGAATGCTCAGATGTCTTTGTGATCATATATTCAAATTAGTGTTCAAAATTCTCTGTTTGCTTCTGCTTAACTCACTTGGTATGATTTGCGTTCTTATATATATCGATTTTTGATTGTAACATGACTAATCTATGAATGCTCTTAAAAATGGGCCTTATATTGGCTAGTTCTGTATCAATTTGTGAGACTTTGGATTTTAGATGAATTTGTTGTGTCCCTGTAAGGAACACTTTTTTTTACATTGTGGGTAGAGGAGTTGAAATTTTTTTCTACTTATTTGTTGCACAACTTGAAAGAATCTTCCAGTAAAATTACTGGGCCCTTTTAAAATTTATTGCCATGGTTGGTTGGTTATGTCATGCATCAATTTGGTTAAATAAATTTCTTAATTGGAAATTCTTGGTATTTAATTTTACAACTAAACCAGCATTTATAATCATATTGACTGAAAAACTTGGTTACTATGGTGCTATTGGCAAACAAGATCTAATTTTTATCAGCTTTGCTTTTGCAAATCCTTATTTTACATAAAAATAAGCTATGTATAGTTAAGAGTTAAAGGTCCAAATTTTGTAGATAATTTGACAGAGGTGAATTGAGAGGAGATATAAATCAAGAGAGTGACTGACTTGATTTGAATCGACATCCCTAATTATTTATATGCGATATTTGTTAATACCGATTTTGAAACCGTAAATGAATGTTGTATCAAAATATTGATAAAGTTAATCACCGGACGGGATTGAATTACATAAAAAAACTAAGTCAACCTAACTAAATTGAGTTAATTTGGCCAGTTAGTTTGGGTTCAGTCTTTGATGAATTAGGAACCCCAGCCCCTATGAGATAATAGGAAATATTTTAATATCTCATAGCTTCTCGTTTCTTCAGGTTTATATAACTAAAATATAGAAAGTATAGAATTGGATTATTCATGTAGTATTTGTAGTGGTTGATCATGATAGTTCCTTAATATATTCCTCGCTTTGTTAGAGAGGAAAACCTAATGTTTTTGGAGAGGAAGTTTCAAGTTATACTTGGAATTGTTTTTGGGTGCTTATTTAATTTAATTTGACACTTGTAGATGGTCAATTTTTGCTGGATGACAAATGATCTTATTTGTATTTGATAATAAAAATTTTTAGAGGGCATAGAGTTTATGCTCGCTGAGGCATGATTGGTGATCAAAAATGGAATTAACACGTGATTTTTTCTAATTTTTGTGGACTTTAATGTTGTTTGGTACATCTGTGCACTGCCTATTTTGGCTTTAATATTATATGATCTAGATATTGTTTTATTGGACATTTTTTTAAAACCTAGGTTATTATGGATGATTGAGCTACTTTTTGTGACGGATATTACTTTATTTCGTAGACTGTGAGCTGCATGCTTTTCTTAGTTGGACAGGTCTGATAGTTATGATAAATTAGTATGTACAAATGCTCTTTGTTATGCACCTGAGCTGTCAGGCTTGATAGTTGTGGTTTCTCTGAGCTTGCTGGTAACACAATATACCTGTAATTGTAGAGGTTGACTTTGGAATCACATGAATGAAATAAATCCCTCCCTAATACTTGATATATGGATAATGAAGCTGAGAACCTTACCTTCTTGTTTGTGGATTTTGAGTTTGAATTTTTTTATGGGTGGCAATCTCACTTGTCACACTGAAGCAAGTGACTTGATTTTTCGCACATATCATCTTGTTACTTAAAAAGTAGTGAAAGGTGTTCTGGAATGATACTATTATTTCTCATGTTTATATGTTTTGCCAAGGTCCTTTTGCTTTTTTTATTCTTCTATGTCGCCCCTTCCTGCTATTTTTGTTTTTTTGTTTGTGTTGCGTGAGTGGTGGCCCAACTGCCAATTATGTTACCAAATACACTAGCTTTAATTCCTTTTGTTGGCTGCTCTGCAGGTTAAATATGGTGCTTAAGCATAACAAACGACCTTTCGGCGCTGAAGAGTCCTGCCAACCTACTTGTAAGCATAATATCAGACGGTTAAATTGCGGTAGTCGTCTAGCATCATTTGCAGGAATTTCTTCATTTGTTGGTATCCCTCTAGACTTACCAATTTCAAATAAAAAAGATTTAGTTCTGTTTTATTAGGTTTAGGGCATGGTTAACCTAGCTGCCTCCTGGTCTTATTTTAATTACAAGATGGAGGAGGTAAAGAAACGGCTAGCCAACTACAAGGCGAATCAAGAGTGGAAGGTTATCCTCATATAACATGTTGTTCTGTATCAAAGGATGAGAAGCAAAAAACCACAGGATTTGCTGTTGTTCCTAAAGATCATTCTAGTAATGGGTGTTACAATACCTCTAGCTTGCTTGGTGGGAACAACTATGATGTTGCGAGACCAGAGTATGGAAGGCAAATTTTGTGTGAAGACCTATCCTTTCAACTTGGATGTGCTGAATTTGACCAAGATTTTCAGTTACATTTGTTCTCAGAAATTCTTCCTGTAAATAGTAGTATCCATGAACGATCAGTTGTTTCAGGTGCATATTTATTCATCTCTGTTGGATATCATGTGATGTGGATTTCCTTGTCTTTGTTGCAGTTTAATACATTATTTACTTTTTTTTAATAGTAGCTTATAATTGATGTTTCCAGAACATCCAGTTGCTACTTGCGAGGAGATGCCTGCTGATGATACCAACTTGAGTGGTCCTCCAAGCTTGTCATGGCACACTTTTAATGCACATGAAGGGCCTATACCCTTGGAACTGCCTGGCGGGGCATGCTTCTTTCCTTATTTTGAGGATGACCACCAAATGTTTGAATGTAAACTTCTTGAAGAGATCAATTCATCCGTTCCTGATTACCCTTATCAAAAAGCCTGTTGCCACTGGACCAAAACATCAAGCTGATATTCCAGTTTGGAGACCAGATGAATTTCAGAGTTATGTTGGGAATTCGGATGACTCTGGGGACACGCCTGCAGATGACAATCCAAGCAGTACTTTGAGCGTCTCATGGCAGACATGCAATACATTTGATGAGTGTTCAAGGCTGGAGTCACCTGTGGGGGCATCTTTCATTCCTTACTTTGAAGATGACCTTCGGGTAGATGGCCATAATCATCTTGAAGAGACCTGTTCATCTGCTCGATTATCATGAACGGAAGCCTGTTGCCATTGGACCACATCATCAAGCGATATCCCAGTGTGTGGTCTTAGTGAATTTGAGAATTCTGTTGGGGCACTCGGATGACAGTGTTTCTTCCACATCAAACTCAGTTGATCTGTCATCATCATCCGCTTACCTTGTCAGTGAAGACTCGAGTGATAAGTGGATCGGGGCGTGCATCTTGCCCATGCCTGATTATGGGAACATTATCTTTAGAGGTTAAAGGCAGGTCTTGCCGGAATTTTTGTAATTGTTTGGATACGGGCTCCATCAGATGTGTAAAACAGCATGTAGTGGAATCCAGGGAAAAGCTCGAGCAAGCTCTGGGACATGAGAAATTCATGATGCTCGGATTTGGTAACATGGGAGAAGTTGTGGCCCAGAAATGGAGCACAGAAGAGGAGCAAACTTTCCGAGAAGTTGTAATGGCCAATCCTGGTCACTTGGCAAGAACTTTTGGGATGATCTCCGTCATGTCTTCATCTCTGGAGTAGCAAGGAGCTCATTAGTTATTATTTCAATGTCTTCATGCTTCATAAAGAGAGCTGAACAGAACAGGATGGATCCAATGAATGCGGATAGTGACAATGACTGAAAGGTGGGAAGAAAGCAATGAAAGTGTTGCTGGTGATGGTGAAGAAGATTCTGTTGTTGATTCCCCCCATGATGGAGATAATGTAACTTATAATGATGGTGATGCTACTGATGGCCATGAAGTGACTGAAGATTTGTATACTTACGATGGCTCCTGGGATGTTCCTCGAAAATCACAAAAGCTATAAATTACAGCCAATGTCTGATGCGTATCTGAGTGACAAGAATTTTAATAAGGGCGTGGAGGAGCAAGATGTCGAGGATGACCTATTCACTTCCTATGATGGTGAGCAGAGTGGGGGCTGACATTTGAGCTGCACCTTCTGTCATTGTTTTTGTCATCAGCATAGACTTTACGAAGACCATAATAATTCGTACAGAACACAGATAAAAATGTTGGGGGGATCAAAAACATGGGATAAACGGTGATGAATTCTTTCCAACCAGCAATTTGGTTGAAGCGAGTACTTGCGGAATCATGGCGTCAACTAGGCTACATCAAATTATACATTGTCAGTGCTCTCCTACTAACGTATCAGTGTCCTGCATTGGGACATTTTTAAAGTTTTTGGTCTAGCAGCCGAGGCCAGGCGTTCGGGTGGGTTACCAATTTTCCATTTGTAAATTCATGGTGGCAGTTTGGGAGTCCTGTGTAAAGTAGCTGCCTAAAATTAAAATTTTTGAAAGAAGAGCTTGTAATATTCTCTGTATATCTAGGGGCAATCCCTTTGTAGCTGAGGGTGGACAAATTAAGTGATCATGATTAATTCATCTATTCATTCATTCATTCATTCAATGGGTCTCTGGATTTTTTTCTGTATCTTTCTAACATTATGAGCAGTGTCAACAGTTATTGTCTACCAATTTAGTACTGATGCACCTCAACAAAGCATTGCCAACGGGAATGAGAAATTGGTATGTGCCATTTACTCTGCTCATTTTTAATTTGGAGTTATTGTTTATATCTTATATTTGCATAATATTCTTACAAACCAGATCTCTCAAATGAATAGGCTAGATGTACGAAATCACATCCCAAGGTTTGTTAGGAGCTTAGTTTGTAAAGAATGGCATTACCCTAATGCTCATTTTTTTTGTTTAATCTATCTTTTGATCTGACAGTTTCCTTTACATTTTCCATGACAAACAGATGGATGAATGGTGGACTGCTCTCTCACTGGTTAGTTCCTCTCTCTTTGTTAGTGTGTACTTAGCCAAGTATTTGTGTCCCTTGTGCTTGTGCCTTGCTTGCATTTAAAGCAAAGACTGATGTTTCAGATTCAGCTGGTCAGTGAGGTCTCCTGATCAAAGCCTGCCATCCCTGGTGGTGGCTGAGTTGGCTACTCCCCCTGCTCCCAGTTTTAACAGGTATCCAAAGAATCAGGTACTAAATCAAACACCCTTAATTTCTCTCAAAGTTCTGTACATTAATGCAGTCATTAATGATAAACATCCTACACACACAGCAAAAGCTCTTCTATCCTTCTTTTCTTTTTTTAAAGTCACTTTGTCACCTCTTGATTATGCTTTTCTGCAGAACATAGACTTAAGGAGCAAGGTCAAAGTCTTAAAACAGACACTAGACATATGCTTTAGATAATGTGAAGCAGTTAATTTTTCTGATCTTTTTATTATTGTTCTCTAAGGCCGGCTTTCATTAACACCGACACGACCGTTTCCGGAGCTGGAGATCATTGGGGGGGCGGCATTAAGATGAGTGTTGATGCAAACAGAAGCTATGGTCCAAAATCAAAAGGAAAAATGCAGAAGAAAAACATGTTCCAATGTTTTTGTTAAAAAAGGGTTACAAAGTACAAGTTATTCCAAGCTTTCATCAAACTAAAGTGTCTCCATGTGAAGCCTAGTGGTCTTGCATGAATTGTACTCTCTCACAACAACAACAACAACAACAACTACAACAAGAAGAACATCACTTGCTACACTAAGACCCATTTGATTTGCCAGTCCCCCACTCTCAATCACAGATCAAATGCATGTTTTATTAATATACTCTTTCATTTCTCCCCTTTTTCTTCTTCTTCTTCTTCTTTACCAGAGATTAAATATATGTTCTGGTGGTGATGTTGAAAAAGCAAGATGAATTGTTGTGTTACTTTTGGTATCAGATAACAACACATTGTATGTATTCATATCTCTGTTGTAATGCAGCTGGTGTATGACAAGACAAGCTTTTTAGGTGTACACGTGTTGCCATATATGCTCTCATCTTTCTCTCTCTCTTTGCGGCATTGAAGTCTCTCTGTATCTCTCTCTCTCTCTCTCTCTCTCTCTCTCTATCTCTACCCATTATGCAATTACTTTGCTTCCATGCATGGCTTTTCTCCTCCCTGAATAAAAACAAGACACATTGAAAAGACCCATTCCTTCTCTATCTCTCTTTCTTTCTCTTACTCTAACCACACCAACAACAGAACACAAAGAAGAAGAAGAAGAAGAAGAAGAAGAAAAGGAAGAAGATTCCATGAAAAGAGCAACACCAAACACTCCATCCAAGATCTAGTTCTTGAAAAACTCAAAACAAGATCTGATCTTTTCTCCTGTCTCATCTCTTCTTCTTCTTGAATTCCATCTGTAACTGATCCCCTGTTCTTGCTCTGTTTCTTAGCATGGATAATATAGATCATGATCATGATCAAAAGTATTGCTGCAAGGTTTGTGCCAAGTGCTTTCCCTTGTGGCAGGTCTCTTGGTGGCCATATGAGATCACACCTACCTTCAAGTTCTTCTTTTGATCCAGATGACAAGCTTTCCCCTCCTTTTCCTCCTCATAGCAACACCAACAAAAACTAAAAAGCTATGTATTGAGAGACAACCCAAAGAAGTCATGCAAGTTACCTTCTTCTTTCATCATCTTCATCAATTGAAGAGTGTTTCAATCCATGCTTTTATTCATCAGATGTTGAGGAAGAACAAGAGGAAGATGTTGCTCTAATTCTCATGATGCTTTCAAGAGACACTGCTTCTTCATCTTGGACTGGTACTGGTGCTGGATTCAATCATGAGTCTTCAGATAAGAATTCCATTGTGTTTGAAGACAATGCAAGGGACTATGATGTTTCAGACAATGAGTTCAATAGTTTAACTCTTACAAAGAAGAGAAAAAGCCGGTACCGATACCGGTATCAATGCCGAGCTTGTAATAAGTGCTTCGATACTTATCAGGCACTCGGCGGGCATCGAGCAAGCTTTCATAAGAGAACCGACAAAGGATCGAAAGAAGAAGATAATTGAATCAGTAGAGTGTCCTGCATTGAAGAAGGTGAAGAAAGAGCATCAATGTAGTATTTGTCTGAAAAGTTTTCAGTTCTGGACAAGCATTGGGAGGACATAAGAGGTCTCACATTGCTGCTACTATTGCTATTGCTACTAATACTACTAATACTGATACTGATACTGAGATTGTTCATCATCAAAAGGAATTGGAATCATCTCCATTGATGTCTGAATTGCTTTGATCTGAATGTCCCTGCTGCTGCTGTTGCTGCTGCTGCTGCTGCTGATGATGATGATGTTCATGTTGATGAAGAGTCTAATGACAGTATTAATGTCAATGGTGGTGAATCATGGTGGAATGGGAATTTGGAATGATTTACTGGATGGAATTGGAACTTGGTTGTGTATATACTTTGTTTGTTTTCATTGCATTGATTCTTGTATTTTTCTTTTGCTGAATTTGAGAATAATTTCTTGTTGAAGAACAGTGTTTCTGTTTTACTGTTGGATGGTTGTGTTGAGATGATGATTGAATCTTTTATTTTTGTTTATTTATTATTTGAAGTTTTAAATTTGATTAAATTAGTTGTTTATAAAGTTTGATAAGAAAAAAGAAAGAAAGAGAGGTTGTGGACAGTGATGAATTAAACAAGTCTGGTGTGTAGGAGAAGCAGAGAACATAACTAAAAAGCATTGCCAGCTTCTACTGCCATTGCCAACAAACAAGCAAACATTTTAATCAATGTATATAATTATGCATTTTTATGTGTGTTTTTAGATCTTTACTTTTTATCAGCTTTTGTTTTTGGGTTGGATTTCTATATATATATATATATATATATATATATATATATTGTTAAAGAAATTCAGATTGGGTGAGATCAACCTCATCAAACATAAAACATGAAATAGAGAAGTAAATAAATTAATATTGATCTAAATATTTGTTTTTAAGGTTTGGATCAAGATTTCTTTTTAATAAATATGGACAAATTATAGAATCAAACTCTTAACCTTTGAAGAGTCTAAACTTTCAATCAGAAATTGTTGCAGATTTTTTTTTTTAAAAAAAAAAAAATATAAAATATTCATCTCCATTGACAGTAACTTATGTATAAGACCGATGACATATTTAACTGAGTTCATAGAAAATAAAAAGATTCATATAATTTACAGACTAAAAATATTAAAAATAAATAGCAAATCAAATGTTGAAGATCACATGTAATTTTTAACCTTAATCCAAAATTAGCATGAAACTCATTGGTATATATATATATATATATATCTTTGGATTCTATAAGCTTAACCTTTTAGATTATATGAAGATAAAATAAAACAAAATCAAAATTAAGATAAGTTAACCAGTAAAAAGGAGCATTTGATTATGATATACAAATAAATGGTGGCATGTGAACACTAGCTGTGTTGCTTCACTTCTCAACCAAAACAACATGACAACCTTTCTTTCTTTCTTTCTCTCTCTCTCTTTATATATATATATATATATAATATTTAAATATTTATATTAGTCCAAGTGAAGTGATAGAGCACATCTTTATTGTGAAGGTTAATGGTCCTCATGCTCCATCTGTCCCTCCTTCCTGGATATATACCACACCCATCATCCTTGTGACACCAATTTCACTTTTGTTTTTCTTCTTGGATTTTCTTTTTTTTCTTTTTACCTTTTTTATTATTTTTTTATGGGACTTGTTAGCATTGGGAAGCTCAACTCTTAATGACAAATACTTACCACACATTTAACATGTTACATGTCCATTAAATTAAATTAAATTTATCAGTAAAGAACCAGTTCTCATTTTTAACTTTAAATAACCATTCCTTGCCACTCAATATGCACATTTATCAAAATATCTGATTGCAGTTCTTTTTCTCAGGAAATATATATATATATATATATATATATATATATGGTTTAAGTCATTTACATACAGACACAGATGTTTATTTACAGCCGCTGGATAATAATTAAATGACTACTGTTTATATAGATATTATGCATACATGATTACTATATAACCGTACATAATATTATTTGGCACTGTTTGAAACTGTTTATGAATGGATCATAGCCGTTAGATAGTAATCTAACATCTAATGTGGATGTTTTTAGATTTCAAATCTAAAAACATCCCTAGATAATGAGATCTTATATATATATACATATATATATAATAAAAGTCTACAGTATTAGAAAAATATTAATTTTAAACCATACGAAAAAAACTCTAATACATTAATTAAATAAATATGTCACTTTGTTATAATCATTTTAATTTTTAATTCAGATGAAGGATCACATAATGATTAAACTAAATATTTATAGTTCAACAAGTAAAATGAATATATTAATATAGCATAAAAATAAAAACAAATGCATCTAAACTTAACTACATAATTAAAAAAATAAAACTGATTTTTTTAACATAATTAAAAATTTAGTGACTAACCAATAGAATGGCAACACATGTACAACAACGTTCATTTTCATTATTAGGTTAATATTAATTTGATTGAGATGTTTGTGAGACTCACTGCATGCAAAAACACATGCAAGTATGAACAGTTATTGAGGAAAAATTTTCACTTGACCTAAAACAAACAAACACACATGAACATTAAAAACAAAGTGACTGAATTAAGTGTAAAATTACTGGTTGCATTGATGTATAACTTGATCTGAGTTTCTAAACATTAATTCAGAGAAACTGAGACAAAAAGATACATGGCTGATGCATGGAAGACTAGATTCATTCTCGGTACTCAAGCATCTCCGGGCAATACCTTTGCGAAAGAACGTCCACTTGTTCGATGAAAGATTTCTCCTGGTGACCACCGATGTACCGGATCATTTGCTTCAAGCGTTTCCGGCAAATATCACCAGGCCTGAGAATGGGAAACATTCTTTAGTCATATTCTGATCTAATGGTTATAATTAAAAGAGTCAACAGCATACAATGCCAAAGGAAAGGGGCCATTTTTCACACACAAATAGAACTATATCAAGTTACTGGAAAGATGGGTTTAGAGGGATTTAAACGCAAAGGATTCGAGCGATGGAAGGCCATATACAAAAGTGATATTTTTATCTTAGTTTTGAAGATGAGACTCAATTTGGCATAAGTTCAACAAATGTTGAAGTAGAAAAACAAAGGAAATGAAGAATCATCGGGCTCTTCCAATCAGTTTTCAAAAGCAGATGAATGGATACAGTCCAAAGACAGTAATAGAGACAGATTTTAGAAATATATGCCGTTCGTCCTAATGTTTTGATCAGAGGTTGTAACCAATTTAGCTCCATAGCTCAGAACCTCATATCTGATCTTCTGAGCTATATTCTAAAGTTGATCCTAAGTTCTTTTTGGAATAATAATCGCAATCTATATGATATATAAGTTACCTATGCTCCAGAAGGTTGTCCCAGTCAACATCCTCCTCGCAAAAAGCATCTTCATTTTGAAGCCTGCATCAACAATGATATTAACATCAGAAAACTTTCTCACAGTTACACCTGAATCTCAAAAACATGCTATGCAATCTGCATTTGATGCATTACAGCTTGAGGATGAAACAAATCCCTGAGCATTAATTGGAAGATGTTTCGCAAAGAGCAACTCTAAATAGGTTGGCAAACACAGGTTTAAAAATTAAAGATGCAGAAAAAAAGCATATAAAGAATTAAAGATATATTATCCACGAGCTTTTAGTTTTTTAACAGGATTGAAGAAGATTATTGCAACATGCTCCAAAACTTAAAATTAATTAACCACAAAGCAGAACACACATAGCAAGTAACTTGATTTGATTTTGAAACTTGGATCACAACTTCGAAGTTACAAAAGTATAAAACAAACAAATCATCTTTAGCCATGAAGACATGAATACATAAATACATAGATACTATGAATCTCTCCTCACCCCACACTTGATTTCCATGGTAATTTTAATCTAATAGTCATTCATCACACTTTGAAAAGGGGTAAGAGTTGAACCAAACAAAGAAATCAGGAAGACAAAAAAAAGGCATTCTCTTAATGTTGATACCAATAAAGAACCAATTCAAGTAATATGATGCAAAATGAAGAGTCTTACGCATAGATCAGCCGATAGTCATCTGAATCAACCCATAAACCTTCATTGACCAATGGTGATGTTAACTGATTATACCTGTAGTATTCAACAGAACTATGAATCATGAAATCAAACAGTTCATAATCAAACTTTGGAAGGAAAAAACATCTTGAAGGTGTGAACAATGGAAACAAGCAGAAATAACTCCTTTTCAAACAGAAACAGTCTACAAAATTAGATAAGGCAGTTCTAAGATCCACCTTAGTATAAGTGTATTGAGAACTCATTGCTGCAGGTTGGTTGATCACAGTAACCTACTAATGAATCAAAAATAAAACACCTTATTGAAGTTCAGGGATTTTTTAACCCTTTTTTCTTGTGACATGGTTTAACTTTTGCACTTAAAGAGTACCTTAATAGAAGAAATATAACAGAAATCATGAACAAAGGGTAAACAACTACGGCATAAACTTACCACTTCATACAGCAAAGTGCATCATGTCGAGTTTTCAGCTTCTCACTGATTGGATCCCAGGAAATATTATCCCTCAACTAATAACAAAAGGTAAATCATTCAGGATTCTGAGAGAGGTTCCAACAGTTTCTCTACAACAAATCCACAATACAAAATAAAGGAACAAACAATTGGCAACAGGGAAACAATCAAATTAAGTAAATGAAACATCAGAGGAAGGCACAACAATTTTATGGTTTGGCTTCTGTTCTGTGAATGCCTTCATTCGCAAATCCATATTCACTAAATCAAACAAAGTCTGATACTCATCCTGAGACCATTTGCCTGTGCCAAGAAAATATTAGTTAGAAGACCTGAGATGAGGCAGATGAAGAATAAAAATTGTTCACCAGCATTAAAGTTTTAACATCAAAGTATTGACAATTAACAAAAAGGGCAATAGAAAGCCTATATGCACAGTGTTAACACTGAGATGTATGCCTCTACTTTCATCAGCTAGTTGAAATTTCATTGTATTAAACCCTTCCTGACCCTCTGTTGTGAAGATACCTTTTGATTGGAGATATTTGAGTAAGCTCATTGAAATTCTAGTGATTAGATTGAATTGTTGATTAATTGTGAAGAGCGCGGGAGTTGTTTTTGGCGCCAAAAGATTTAAACAAGGGAAAGCATGTGAGAGGGAGTATGGAAGCTGACTGGGATAAGTCAGATGACGTGGAAGCATCCTCGCCATTAGTTCGCAGGAGCATCAGAGAAAAGCAGAGGAGTATTAGACTCGCGGGTTATCATACTCCTGGAGGATTGGCAATAGGGAAGGCTATGATTGACTGTGAGGATTAGTTAGTTACTCTGACATGCCATTAAGGAAGGAAGCCATTGGTGGAGAATGATAGTTAGTATGACAGATGGGAGGTGTATAAAAAGGAGGAGAGCAGAGCAGTGAAGGGGTAGAGAAGAAAGAAGGTGCTAGAAGCTTGGGGCCTGATCCTCTCTCAGGTGCTGTCTCCAGCAAGGGTTAGGAGTGGTTCACTCCCATCATATCTTACTGTTTTCCTGCTTAGATTCATCCGATCTACAGTTCTGTGAGCTCATTTACTGTTTTTAGACTCATTCTGGTAGTTAATTGCTTGGTTGTTGATGATTGAGATCATCTTATGAATTAGACTTGATGTTACTGGTAATTGATACTTGATCTGCTGAATTCTGTGAATTTGTTGCAACTATCGAAGTGATAATGCATATAGATCACAGATCTACCTTTTGATTGGAGATATTTGAGTAAGCTCATTGAAATTCTAGTGATTAGATTGAATTGTTGATTAATTCACTACACCCTCCTCTATAAGGTTAGAGAAAAACAAAATAACAAACTAACAAGATTATCAAACATAAGCTATGATCTATCTGACATTGAAACAGTTGATACTCAGCATGGACACAGGTTTCTGACAAGTTAAAGATCTCAAAATCAAGATAAAGCAACACAAGAGCATCTATCTGGATGATGAGTTGGTTTATGTGTACAGAAGGGGTTCATCAAACAGCCTCCATGACTGATTGATAGCCATTAACTTCTTCCTAGGGATGATCAAACATCATCACCATTTGAAGGTAACTCGTATGGCCATCAGCATTCATCATTCATTTGTGCATATGATAGAATGAAATTCTAAATTTGATCATAATCACTGACGGAGCCAAGAATTTTTTTTTGAGGGGCCAAATAAAAGGAAATTTTTTCTAGGGGACTAAACAATAGATTTTTATAAATATTTTCCTAGATTCTTTTATACTATATATATTAATTTGTAAAAAACCAAAGGGCCAAATAGATTTTTTTCAAATGTTTTCCTAAAAATATAATTTTTCTTACACTATATATATATGTAAGAAGCTCGGAGGCAAACTATAGATTTTCACAATGTTAATTTGTAAAAGACAGAGGATCCAAACTGTAGATATATATATATATATATTCTTAATAATATAATTTTTTATACTATAGGAATTAATTTGTGAAAAACCAAGAGAAGGCCAAGGCCTAAGCATAAAAACATTAACAGGAGAATTTCCACAGGTCATCACAATTTTTAAATACGAAGATACCTCTTGCCATAGATGAATACACAATATAGAATGCAAGCTAAATAAAAATTTTCAGTCAACAATCCATGGTACTACAATCACCAAAAAAAGAAAAAAAGAAAAAGAAGCTATAAGCATCTTATGACAGCATAAAAAAGAACTGGTATTCATGTATCCCCTCCAAAAAAAATATAGCCATGTAAAGTTGATAATTCTGAGAAACGAGCGCAATAATGAATAACATCTTTTAAAGAAAATATAGATTCTTCTTTGACAACATGGTATATATATGTAAATATATATATATATATACAAACTCAAGAAACCTGGGGTTAGAGGTATATATACGAAATTACGAAATTTATGGAGGTATACATAATTATATATTTTTTTAGGGATATCCAAGAATTTCTGATAAATAAAAAATAATAAAAAAGAACAAGAAATCAGCGTACCCTTTTTTGCAGTGGATAGTTTTACCCTTCTCCAAGTATTTTTCACATGAAACCGATGCTTCCCAAGAATTTTCGCCAAGGTTGCCCAATCCGGTCCATGTTCCTCATGGAATCTGTGCATTTAGATTTCCAAATTCAGAAGAAAGCACACAATTAGGATGATAAAACTGATATGATGAAATACAACACTGACACAACAAATGAATGATTTGAAGGTGCTAATGCCTATCATCCTACTGATGCAGAATAGAATCCAACACAACACTGTAATTTGACATGCTTTGGGTTTAGAAGCTATAAAAAAAAATAAATAAAATTGTGTTTTCAAGAACCAAAATATCAAGGGTAGTATGGTAATTTCAGATGTCGATCCGCATAAAAATGTCAAATCCAATGGCTTTGTTTTGAATTTATTATAAGGTGAATTTACTAATAAGTCAAGAAGTCGGTGCAGCTATGTTTTCGTTTGAATAAGTTCCCTCTTATTTTATCAAGTTTACTTGGATAAGATCTATAATCTCTATAATGGACAAATGGATCTTTTCTAAGAGATGAATCAATAATTAATAGATGAATTCAGTTTCAATAGCTTTATGTTATATTGCTTAGATTCACTAATGTGATTGAATAAAAATCCTAGGTGTGATTATCATGGCAATTGCCCTTGTTGATAACTTAAAGCACAATTTAAATTTTGACGACCTAGGAAGTAAGCTGACCAAAAAAGGGATTATTTACATGAGTTTGTCAAGAATTTTGATCAATAAGAGAACTAAAATTTAAAGAATAAACTGAATCTGAGTAGCGGTGGAAATACTTCTTGACATATTCTACTTCTTCAGGTAGCCAACTGCGCCTCTCACTCCTCTGAAATATGACATGAGCTCGCATATATACTGAACAATAAGGTCTCCTGGGCAGAGCAGTCCCTGCAGAATCATGTAACATAAAATTACTTCAAACCTGTATCACATGAATGCATGGTTTCTTCGTGTTCAATAACATGGTAACTGGCTAACAAGAAAATCCCAGAGCATCAAATGACCACCTCATTAGAAACATGCACCTGCAGGCAGCAAAATTAGTTAGGGCTCTGTGTTATGAGACATCTAATGTGGCCATGTTCCTGACCTGAAACTTAGCCCATGACAAACAAATTCTTAACTCCCCCTTAAACAATTTTGTCACCCATGTTTGCCTTATTTGTTGGTAGTTGGCTTAAATTTGCAAGGTTTCAAAAACATAGGGATCTCATAAGCTGTAAGATAATTTAATTCCAATTATTGATCATATTTTCCTTCTACCTTTATATCTCGAAGCAGAAAATTATGATTTACTATGAAGGGAAGGTACCTTGCCAAGCAAAATAAATCTCACGAATATGCAGAATGCTTTAATTATGTTACACAAAAAGAAACTATTCCTTGGTGACTTGGTCTTAATCCTAGGAACACATATTTACTAAAGAAACAACCTCACTAATGCCTCATATAATAGAGAACTAAAGGAAATCTAATTGGGTTTTGTGTTATTGACACAAAAAAGCACTGCAATAGAATGATAAAATATATCCTTAAATACAAGAAAGATAGAGCAACATGCAAGAGAATATGTAACAAATGCATAAGATACTAAGAATAAAGGGCCAAAAAATTAAAGAGCCTTGAGATGTAAGCAACTCAGGCATAGAAATCCAGCTATATTTTAAAGTACAAGATTTATATGCATTGGAGTCAATGTACAACTGAAAAGAATTAGCATTCTTTACTAACTTGCACACCCATCAAAGAAAAAAAAACAAACTGACATAAATTCTAAGTCATTCATATGCCCACTGAAAATATACTCCGTTCGCATAAACAGAAAAGAGAATATAAGAAGTACCAATAGCAAAAGTACTAAGAAAAAGGAATAAATAAAGGTCAGGTCACAGAATAGCTAAAAACAAAATCAAGCTCATAATGCTGAAAATAAAAGAACTATGAAAGGCATGGAATAAATAAATCAATGAAGGTGGAAAAATTCAGATCTTGGTAGCAATAATGGAAATCAAAGATATCAACTCTTACTAATAATCTTCCAGCAATTTTTAACTTCTGGATATTTCCTACAGTCCATAACCTTCTCCACACCATCCTCTCCCAGTCCATTCTCCTGGAAAAAGCACCCAAATAGAATAAGGAGTTATTATGTGAAGTAAATCAGCTAACAGCACATGCAAAGAATTAGAAATGGCAATAAACAAGGAGTATGATGAGTTTCATTATTTCTTGCAACAATGTTTTCATATTCAGAGGAAAGGATAAGATACATCCATATCAAATAAACTTACAAGAAAAGAAGCAATTCCAGATGGAAACAGCATTCAGTGATAGACATGATAGTTAAGCAAACAACACTATGCAAGTAGAGGAACAAATCATAGTCAGACAGGAACAATAGGAAAGACCATTAACTCAAGTTGCTAATCCAGTTATGCTACATGAAAAAATAACTCACTTCTACATAATCCAGGACAGCTTTCTTCAGCAATTCATCTTCTTCTCGCGTGTAACGCTGGCCTCGGATCAGATTTTCTTCATCTTCTTCTTCGCAGTTTGTGGCATTGTTAACAGGGAAGACCTCAACATCACCTGAGAAAGATACCTTCTTCTTTTGCTTTGAAGCTGAAGTCTTGAGATCATCTGTGCCTCGCTTCTTTGACTTAGAATCCTTCCTCGCTGCCTTATTTTTGGCACCTTTCTTTGACTTTGATTTATCAAAATGTTCTGTACCACTATTTTTCACCTTCATGTCATTGCTTCTCTCACCATTCTCATTGGCCATTGATGGTGTCCCACCAACATCCTCTTCAGTCACACTCGGAGCTACAATTCTAGATGCTTGCTTGACTTTCTTCCTTTTGCTGTTCCCATGCTTCTCAGCCTCAACAGTATCAGCATCCCTTCTTCTCTTCCTCTCAGATTTATTCCCACTCAAGTCCTCACACTCTTCACTGCCAAGACTGTCAGTGGCCTTTGCAGCAGTATCTAACAATGCTGATGAAACAAGCTTACTACTTTTGTTCTTTCGTTTCTTTTTCTCCTTCACCTCCTTCATTGTCACTTTACTAGAACTAGAAGTAGAAAGTTTTTGTGAATCCAACTCCTTTTCATTCTCATTAATTCTCCCTTCATAATCCAACTTCTCCCCAAAATCACTATTTGCTATAGGATCCAATTTCTTTCTCTTCTCTTTTCTATTTTCTCCTGATTTCACCTCACTTCCATCTAAATCCAACCCATTCCCATTCTCACTCTCACGCATATCAACAGTCTCCTTGTTAGTGACACCATTGTCTTCCAAACCACCACTCTCCTTCTGATTTTTCTTTTTTGACTTCTTTTTCTTCTCACTCTTCCCAGACTCTTCTTCTACAACTTTCTCATAGTAGTATCCCATATCACCATGAGCAAAATCCATTCTTCTTACTATCTCATCATCCGCTTTCTTCTTCCTCTTCTACTCCTCCATTTCCTCAACTCAAAAATTTCTGGTATCTGCAAACAGTTCAATCATGGCTAACATCACAATACTGTTTTCAAACTACAGATGTAAACAAATTAACGAATCAATTGTTTACAAATAGTGAAAGACCTCTAAAGAAATTTTTTTTTTGCTTCACTAAATATTGCCCATTAAGACAACCAACAATAAAAGTTAAGGATCGACAAAGAGATGAAATTTTAACAAGCAGAAGGAAAGATTCTACACAATTCATCATCAATAAATCACAATATCATCCAAACAAAATGCAATCATATACGTCCAACACTCAAGACCTAATCCAAATGAGACAATGATAAAAATCCAAAGCCAATCCTTGCTTAAATAAAAGAGAGAAACCAAAAAAAGAAAAAGCTGGAATTTTTATAGATTAAATCTCACAAACATCTCAAACAAGCCAAATTGCAACAATTCCAAATTCGATCAACATAACCCTAATCAATTGAAATGCCAGGTCAAATAATTGGAAGGAAAGCACCGAGGACTCACCGGATATTGGTTACTCTAGACGAACGCCGGCGAGGTCGGAGTCGGAGGTGAAGGCGGCGAAGAAACTCGAAGGGATTACCAAAACAAAGCCCGGGTTCATATTAAAAAAAAACATAACTTTGTATGTTTTTTTGCAGAAAAGACCCTGTAAAATCCTAATTTACAAAACTATTTCATAAAAATATATTCAATAATTATTTTAAATTTAAAATATGCTTCAAACTTAAAATATCGCTAGTGTTTTATATTTTTTTCTCCGATTTTTTATTTATTTATTTATTTTAACTAATTCATACAAATATGCTTCAAATGTAATTTAACAAATTAGCCAGTTAAATATGATTTATTAAATATCGTAAAATATATTAAAAAAATAACATTTAATACTTTAAAAAAACTTCTAAAATAAAACGATTAAAAAAAATATTAGGGTAGTAATTTGAATTTTTAATTGGTATAATATTCTAGTTGGTCTCTACTCAGAAATGCTCCCGTCCCTCTACTTTTGAAAATGTGCTCACTTAATTAAAAATACTCTCAACCAGTCTTTCTACTATTAGAAAATGTGCTCACTTAGTTTAAAAGTAGAGGTCTAGTCGGGAGCATTTATGAATAGAGAGATCAAAAAAGAAAAAAGAAAAAAGTACAGAGACTATTTTGGTGATTATACTTTTTTTAATCCAATTAAATAGATAATTTTTGGGTCTGGGAAGGAGCACTGGAACAGTTCCAGGACACAAGTCGGAACCCGAATCCGATAATATCCAATTCGGGTCGGATCTTGTGCAGGGCAAAAGCGTCTTTTCAAATGAAAATGATGAAAATTACACTCCAAGTCCTATCCAAAGCTCCACAGCTTCTTCTTCTCCACCGCTTCCGTTCAAATGTGCGCTTTCAAAACCCTAAGCGTTTCTCCTCCCAATTTCCCCATCCGATTCTCATCGTTTCCTCTTGGTCTATGCTTCAATGGGCGACAGCTCTCCACCCTTGCCGCCGCTGCTGCTGTTGCCACTGATGACTCCAGTGACACCGTCGAGCAGCTGCTCACCGACACCAACGGCATCGAGCGACTCATGAAGATGGATCGCCGGAGGTTTCCTGAATCTAATCGTTGGTTCCCGTATCTTGACGTCTTTAGAGTGGGATCGATGGCTCTGAGGAGCGGGGAGGTTATCCAGGCGCTGGACCCGTACATTCAAGACGCTCGGAAGGAGAGGATGCGGCAGGCCGTTGTCGGAAGGAGCTACTCCGTCTGTCTCGTCGTCGAAGGCCTCTCTGACTTCGGCAACGTCTCCGCCGCGTTCCGTTCCGCCGATGCACTTGGAATCCAGTCCGTCCATGTTATTTCCCCGGATAGCAGGAAAAGGTGCAGCTTGATGTTAGGGTGATATAAAAAAATCTCTCCTTTTTTTCGTAGAAGTATGTGTATATGTGGTGTTTGATTGTTTGCTGCTTAAAAGTTGGTGTTTTTGGTTGGCTAGGTATAAGGACAATAGGCATGTGAGCATGGGTGCTGAGAAATGAGCTTGACATTGAGCTCTGAAGTCACCTGTGGAGTGCTTTCAGGCACTGAGATCACGAGGTTATCGAATTGCAACAACACATTTAGGAAAACAATGCGGTAATGGCTTCAGTGTCACTCTTGGCGAACAATGATTATTGATAATTTTCTCTCTACACTGGCATTAGTTTCTTTGCATACTGAGTTGCTGTGAAGTTTTAATACTTGCTTCATTTTGAAGTCGTTGTTATGGACCTTATGATTAAGCTTTGTGTTTTTCTCATGGAGTTGTATGGGATTTGTAGGTTTCTGCATATGAGTTGGATTGGTCTTGCCCAACGGCTATAGTTGTTGGGAATGAACATATGTGAGTACCTGTAATTGCTTATGCTTTGTTTTCTTCATTTTGGTTTTACAAGTAATGTTTTCTGTCATTGTCCCTGAACATATTCTCCCTTGATAACAGACTCATTCTTGATACATTAGTAATTTTCTACCCTACAGATGCCTGATTGAACTCTATTCCTCAATTTCAGTGAGATCTGTAATGATACATAACTGTTCTCCCATTTTTGCAATGATAAGTAAAAATTGTAAAGAGGGATGATCTGTTGATGGTGGTTTGCACTTGCTCTTTGCCAAGTTTTGTTTGTGATGCACTATGTCTTGTTGTGCTCAAGAATCAATTTATAGATCATTCTGTAATAATCCATCATTTGGTTTATGTGGAAAGCTATGGGGCTTGTGAGGGAGAAAGAACAAATTTTGAAGTGGTTTTAAGCAAAAGCAAGTTAGAGGCAATTTGGGAGTTTCTTATTTTATATTTGCTTTTAAACATCTCTTAACTAGAGATTTAACCTGAGGTCCATAGTTTTCAAAGGCGTAAGGTTCATTTAGATGCAAGGGGTCTTGGGGCCTAGGTGCAAGGCCTAGGCGTGCGCCTAAGAAACACTAAATGTACTAATTAAAAAAAATTGAAAAATAGCTTTCATGTTATATATTTTAAATTTTTAGAATGTCCTAAAGATTAATATCACAGAAAATATACAAACATACATAATAACATACAAATAATTTTCAAATGTTCAATACATAATGCAATAACATGACATAATGCATGCATCGAGTCCTAAGTCCTAATTCGAATAATAAATCTAGTGACTATTATCAAAATCATCAAGCCCATCATCATTATCATCACCACCAACATCATCAATTATCTCTTCAAATTTATCACTCTTCATCTAAATAATCATCTCCGAAATTTTCTTCATCATCATCATCTCTAAGAATCAAGCGGGTTCTCAAACTAACATATGCCGTATCTTTCCCTTTTGATGGCCTCAAATTGAAGTGTTCAACTTTGTGTGATACTTGCTATGCTTGCCTTAATTTTAACTGGATTTTGATTGCATGTCTTAGTTTTACGTAGGTTTCTTTTATTTTCAATCATTAAGATGTGTGGACAAGATTAAAAGTCAAAGTAAAAGTAAAAAAATGTAACAAAATTGGTAGATGTTATGGAGGCGCGCCTAAGCCCTCAATTGGCGCCTAGGCGTAGAGGCGCGCGCCTTCTTAACACCGCCTGCCTGACATGCATAAAGCCGCACACCTTTGAGCCTTGTGTGCCTTGCGCCTTAGGCGCGCCTCGACAACTATGCTGAGGTCTTAGGCTAATTTTTAATGTTTATGGTGGTATACAAACAATGACAAGCTTTTGGAGGTTATACATATAATTAGACCTTTTCACAGGATATACAAACGGCCATGTGATCTCTGTTTACCTATCTGATCCATCAATTGTGATTTGTGTGACCTATGAAGTTGAATGTGCGACTTATGTTGACCATATTTTGTTTTTGATGCACTATGTTCTGTTGCATTCAAGTGTCTGTAGTAGTCCTTTCTTTGATATTTGTTACTTGATCCTGGTGATGCCAAATTTCAGGGGTATCAGTGATGAGGCTTTGCAGTTGTCTGATTTTGCACTGCTGTATTCCTATGAATGGCATGGTTGATTCCTTCAATGTTTCAGTTGCAGCAGGGATCCTCATGCATCATGCTGTATGTGATAGAGTTTCTCGACTGGTAATGCCACTCCATTACTTGCCTGCGATGTTTAGTTATCAAATGTGGCAAGAGTTTACACCATGAATTAACTTTTTTTTTATAATTTCATAAAAAATAATACTGAATGATGTACATTATCTACAGTTCTCTTGCTTGAATGAAATTTGTTTCTTTGGAAGGGAAAAAGAAATGAGTTTGTGATAGTTTTGCTTATAAATCATTGTGCAGGGGTCGGCATGGTGATTTGACACAAGAAGAAAGCCAGATTCTGCTCGCTGAATTTTTCTTGCGTCACAGGGAAAGCACTCTAAGCATTGTCCATGAATACGCTGAGCGGAAGATAGAAAAGCATCTAAGCAAACTTTGACATTATCAATTATGTCAATACTGATAATTAACTCAGACAGGTATTTACAATCAATCTCAAACCATTTAACATAAAATGCTTATCTATTCCTTCGTCTCTTGACACGCTTCTCAAACTTTTCTAGGGAAATTGGAAATGCTGATTGTGTGGCCGAACAAAATTAAGGGCCATTCTACAAATTTCGGCTTTGTATTTATGTCAAATTATTGGATCATAGATTTAGATTGTACTCTTTGTTGTTTTATGCCAAACACCAAATTTTCAATGAATTATTAAGATTAAATTCTCAGATTGCAACAATTGTTCATGTTCTTTATCCTCTTGGAAACAGTTTCCCGTAACTTACATTACTGTCACTACTCTACAAAGAGCACTGAGTAATGGTCTTTGTTTGCATGAAAATGATGCCAAGATGCAAACTTTTCCCCAAATGGATCCATTTCCATGCAACCAAGAAACCTAGTTATCAAATCCTCCAAATGAACCAAACCCTTTCCCAAATCATCACCACCAACACCTCCATGACCTCTTCTTCATTGCAAGATCTCATAGATGTGTCCATCTCCATGTTTGGTCCTTCCCACCTTCTTCTACTACTCACACAATTCCAACACTTCATTGGCACCACCCTTTGCAACACTGTTATCAAATCCTACACTCATTCTGGCAAACATCTTCATTCAATCCTTGTCTACACACAAATGCCGAAAATTGGAGTCCTACCCGACCTCTTCACGTTCCCTCCGCTTATCAAATCTGTTGCTCAATTGAATCTCAAACACCTTGGCTTGTCCATTCATGGCTGTACTGTAAAGTTTGGTGCTTGTCATGATGTATTCACCAACACTGCTATTGTTCATATGTATGCTATTCTTGCTTGCATTAGTGATGCATGCCAAGTATTTGATGGAATGCCAGAGAGGAACTCGGTTACTTGGAATGCGATGATTACAGGCTTTGTGCATAGTAGGAGATTTAAGGAAGCACATGAGTTATTCAATGAGATGAAGAGATCGGGTGTAGAAATGGGAGAGGTCACAATGGTCAACGCACTTTCAGCTTGTGCGCACTTGGGTGCTTTGAGTCAAGGAGTATGGATTCATAACTATATTAAGCATCAAGGTTTGAGGGTTAATGTGTTTGTAGGTACCACATTGATTGATATGTACATGAAGTGCGGTGTGGTGGACAAGGCTGTTGAGGTTTTCAGGACGATGAGCTTGAAGAATGTATACACCTGGAATGCGTTGATATCCGGGTTTGCCATGAATGGAAAAGGAGAAGCTGCTTTGGAAGCTTTTGACATGATGATTAGAGGGGAAATAACTAAGCCGGATGATGTAACTTTGTTAGGTGTTCTATGTGCTTGTTGTCACCAAGGGCTTGTTGACATCGGTCGCATGCTCTTCATCGACATGGAGAGGAAGTTTGGTGTGCAGCGGAGAATTGAGCACTATGGTTGCATGGTGGATCTTCTTGGAAGAGCGGGTTTCCTAGAAGAGGCTCATGAACTTATAAAAACACTGCCAATGAAAGCTGATGCTGTCATATGGAGGACACTGCTAGCTGCTTGTAGGCTTCATGGAGACACACAATTGGGCAAGCTTGTGATTGAAAACCTTCTTCAATTGGAGCCTGAGAATGCGGAGAACTATGTATTGCTTGCGAACATGTTAGTTCGTGAGCAAAGGTGGAATGAAGTCGGAAAGGTGAGGGCGATGTTGAACCAGAGAAGAATAAAAAAAGTGCCTGGATGCAGTTCAATTGAGATTGACAATGTGGTGTACGAGTTTGTGGCTGCAAGCCGATTTGAGAAGGAAACAATGGATGAGATCTATAAGATGTTAGAGGAAGTGGGAATGAAGTTGAAGGTTGCTGGTTATGTTGCAGATACTGAGTTGGTTTCCTATGACCTTGTGGAAGAGGAAAAGGAAGAAACTTTGATGCACCACAGTGAGAAGCTTGCTCTGGCTTTCGGAATGCTAAGAACTCAACAAAATTGCACTATAAGGATAGTGAAGAACCTGAGAGTTTGCAAGGATTGTCACTCTTTTTCTGAAGCTTGTTTCAAAGGTTTACAAGAGAGAAATTGTGGTTAGAGATAGAAACCGGTTTCACCATTTTGGAGGGGGAGTTTGTTCTTGCAGGGATTATTGGTGACATTGCTAAGAAAGTTCAACCCATGGAAAGAGAGCATTCCAAGTGATGGAAAGGAAGCAAACGCTTTCAAAGGGAGACACTGACATTCAGTTTGCATTCAGAAAAACTTCATTGATGATCATTGGCCATGGATTCACCGACTCAGCTATTGTCCATTGTAAACCTGGTGGATGAGATTGCCATGGCCGACCCCACCAGGAGATTGGGAATGTTAATACCGGCCAACATGGCTGATGCCACAGCCAATCTTCTCGGTTCCACCTCTTGTTATATATAGAAAGTTCGAGTAGGACAGATTTGGAAAGCACATGGATAAAATTGAGAACTATCTGATTTTGTCGGTGCCCCACATTCAGGTGATGTTTACGCTTGAATTCCAATGTTTGCATGTTATTGTTATGAATATTCTTTCTTTAGTCAAATAAATTCCTTCACTGTGCTTTGCTTCAAAATTGAAATCTAGTTATATGTGGGAAACTAGTGGCTCAAATTAGAACTAACAAGATAAGGTACAGAGACAGAGAGAAAGAAATAGAGAGAATTTTTCTGGCTCTCTAGCAATTGAAAGGTTAGGAAAATATGTTGACATTATCAAGGATGATCATTATCCCTGATCCAAAGATCAAACCCCACCTTCAATCAAAGAGAAATGGCAAACACGGTGGAGCTCTATGGGCAAAGAAGCCAGACTTGAATAGCAGCTCTCATGCTGAAGAACCCACCTTCATTAGGCTTGGGGTCCCAAATGTCTTCCTTGCAAGAGCTGCTATTGCTGTCTTTTAGCCTTGGATTTCTTGATGCAGGGTAAGCCTTAAGACCATTATCTCCTTTGTTCTTTCTTTATTATACTTATTACGCTGTCGGATTTGTTTTCCTTTGATTGTCTGAATTATGTCGTCTAAACATCTTGGCCTTTCTTTCAAGCAAAGGTCAACAACCTGAGAAATAAATTTCATATACATATAGTTCAGAAACTGCTATTATGTTCAGAGTGATAAATTTATTCACTGCAATTATGATATTGTATGAACATAGAGGGACCACAGTGTCTCTTTTCAGTTATCTTTGATTTGATCCCTTTGCAAAAATGTGAAACATAACTTTCAAGTGGTTTTCTCCATTCCTTTCATCAATGCATAACAGATATGTATTGAGTCATTTTTCATCACACTAATATATTATCTGTTACACGGTTCTGTAATTGTTCAGGTACAGCGGAGATTGGTCTCGGATAGGAGCAATTTCGAAAGAAACTGAGGATCTGTTGAAATTTGCAGCTTATTTGGTTGTGCCATTGTGTCTTTTACTAATATTTTCAATCTCCGACAAGGACAAGTATTCTCAATGAACTCCCTACTGTTTTATTGGTCAGATATTGCATTTATTACCGATACTATTCTTTATATGATCAACCTCGAAAACCCATAACTTGACACGAAAATACGGAGTTTGAGAAGCATATTATTCTGCTGGTCCTTGCAAAGACATTATTTGAATAAATTTCTTGAAATGCATGTGTCAGTTAAGTTCACAGGAACAAAAACTTGTTAATTCTGCAGCAAAAGAAAGGGTACAAATTCTGCATCATGGAGAAGGACACTAATTGTGATGTACTTAAATAAGACATGTTCTCATTCTTTGCTCATTGTTCTCATTACCTTTTTTTTTTCTAATTAAGTATAATTGATCAGTAAAATGACTGTGGAAAAAAGCATCCAAGGAATTCAGTTCCTGTTGAAACTTTTTTTCTGCTGACATTGAGACATTGATCTCGTTTGTATTTATCATAACAACAACAAACATGTGTGATGTGCCTAACTTTTTGAACTGATTGAAATTTACTGCAATTGATTTAGAGATAAATTTGAAGAAACTAATGATGTATATTTTGTGAGATAAAATGTCATTAGGACTGTGCTTGCTGTCCTTCCAAGGTACCCTTTTGACTTGAGTGCCCTTCTTATTCACTAATCTGTGGTTGGTGTCAATGTCTAAATAAAGTTTGATGAGATTCAAGATTGAAGGCAGACAACAGTGTTTTTTATATGCATTATTTGCAAAGATTCTAAGAATTGGGATAAATAGGAGTCATTTTTGATTAGAAACAGGTTTGGCAACAAGTCTTTATCTCAAAATTATGATATTTATATTAAAATTTACAAAGAGATGTGATTCTAAAATGACCTTCAAGAAAAGTTATAGAAAATTCAAAATTTTATTGGTGCTGAATCCACGTTGAACACGTGCGAGCGTTCATTTTTTCTTGAGGGAAAATGATCTGACGTTTTTTGACTTATGAGAGTGTTCATTTCTTGAGGAAAAATGATCTGACTTTTTTAACTTATGAGAGTATTCATTTCTTGAGAGAAAATGATCTCTGATTTTTTTATGTTCATTTATCTTTAAATGGAGAAAGTGACACTTCTTTTATTTTAGCACTTTTTCACTAAAGTAGAAGAAAGTAATCATTTCTTTTCATGTTCAAAAAATTTTTTTTTTTTAAACTCACAGAAATTCGCTTAACATCTAAATTTTTCAATTCTATTATCACAAATAAACATCCAAAATACTAGAAATGATATCACTACTCTCAACTTCAGCAAAATGGCACTTCCCTCCCTTCTCCGGTTTCAACTCACTCCCCCCAAAATGAACTCCCCTTGTAACATGTCATAGTAAACAGAATATTTGTCAATAATTTTTTTTTTTTAAATAAAAAAAAAAGGAAGATGCTTCTGCTTCGGAAACAGCACAAGGATGATCACAAAATGATATGAACGGTTGTAAATAAACACTAGTCTCATGCACCACGTGGGTGCATGACGTGGCACCGCTTTAACAACACTCCTCCTCTATCTATCTATGATGTATGTATACAGAGAAAGAGAAACAGGGCTCTCTGAGCCTCTCTCTCTCTCAAGTCTCATCCATAGCCAAAGAGGAGCCCTCAATCAATGACCTCCTCTGTTCTTTCTCTATAGACAGACCCTCCATTACTTCCTCCTCTTTATATATATATATATATATATATATAACACAATGAACCTTATTGATATATAGAAAGAGAGAGTAAGTGAGAGACTCCATTCAGTTCCTATGATCCTCAGAGAGATATATAGAAGCCAATGAGCTTCTCTGTGATATCTAGAGAGAAAGAAAAAAGAGAAAGAGCTCATGTAATATATATATATATATATATATATATATAGCTCTTCTCTTAGAAACAGAGAAAAACAGAGCACAATGAGCTTCTCTTATATATAAATATATATATATATATATATATATATATAAAGAGCCTATAGTGATCATTATCATTATCACTGATATATATATAAAGAAAGAGAGAAAGAGAGAGAGCAATGAGCTCGTCGGGCATGGCGCTTCTTGGAGATATCCAACTCTCAACTCCGAGCTTCACCCGCCACCACACTCCACCGCCTTCAACCCGGCGTTCCGACCAACCCGACCACGGCGCTCCAACCGAGTGTTACGCTTGCACCCAAGCAGGCGCCCCTGTCTTCCACTCCACCAGTTGCGACCACGCCAACCCACCGGAATGGGCCGCCAACGCCGGCTCCTCCCTCATCCCCATCCAACCCGGTTCAACCCCGCCCGGTTCAACCAAACCACTCGCCTGGCTCTTCGGCCCGGTTCTCGATCCTCGCGAACCCCACGTTCATCGCCTGAACCGGGTTTTTCTTCTGGCCCGAGCCGTGGCTCTCGCCGTCGACCCGCTCTTCTTCTACACCGTCTCCGTCGGCCTCCGCCGAGCCGTGCGTGAGCTTGGACGCCGAGCTCGCCGTCGCGCTCATAGCCGTGCGCACGTGCGTCGACGTGGTGCATTTGTGGCACGTGTGGTTCCAGTTGAAGATGGCCTACGTGTCACGAGAGTCTCTGGTCATTGGTTGTGGTAAGCTGGTGTGGGACCCACGTTTGATTGCCCAGCACTATGCCAGGTCAGCCACGGGCTTTTGGTTGGACGTCTTCGTCATCCTACCCATCCCACAGGTGATCCTCAATTTTATTATTTATTATTTATTGGAATTATTTCCACATATAATTTTTGTATTATTAAAAGCTCATTATTTAAAGTATCAACCATCGAATTGCCCAATAATATGATAATAAAAAATAAAAATAAAAAATAATTATTTAAATTCTTCTATGGATAACACTGTTTTGATACTGTATATTTAACTATAGTACTGTTTATTAATACTGTTTATGAAGGCAAAAGACAGTACTTCGCCTTTGCATCTGTTCTTTGACAATTTTTTTATTTTTTATTTTTTATAAAAAACTCCCTGATTCTCATTCTAAATAAAGTTTAGTAGGCCGTAGCTATTTGTGTTAAGAAAGTTATAAGAACTTTATTTATTAGGGGACAAGTTGGGAATCCAAAGATGAAGTTTAGTGGAAGTTTAGTGGTACTCCTGAGTACTGACAAACTAATTAGTAAACAGTCTGACAGTTCTGATGAAGTTTTGATTTATAAATTTCTTGCTAGTCCCAAGATAGAAGGAGTACAAGATGCATGTAAAACACTAATCACCAAAAAAAACCATGCTGTTTGTACCACTGTAATTGTGTCGGCCAAAGCTGAGTTTCAACATGTTCAAGATCGGTTTGGCAGTATTTTAACTGAGCCTCGATTTAAATCGAATCTACTTTAAATTTTATTTGTCAAGCTACAATAATTTAACTGTACAATGTATAAATTATCACAGTATATGTTATAGTAAATAAGCTATTAGTAAGCTTGAGTTGTTCAAATTTAGCTCGGCTCAATTATTTTATGAGCTCAAAAATTCAATTATTTTATGAGCTCAAAAATTCAATTATTTAGTTTAATAAATAAATTGACTCGAGCCCTTAACACAATTACTCTCTAAGCTTTTAACTAAGCCCGGATCTAAATCGAATTTACTTTGAGTTTCATTTGTCAAGCTACAATAATTTAACTGTGGAATGTATAAATTATCACAGTATATGTTATAGCAAATAAGCTATCGGCAAGCTTGAGTTGTTCAAGCTTGGCTCAACTCAATTATTTTAAAAGCTCAAAAATTAAGTTTAGAAATCATTCATTTAGTTTAATAAATAAACTGACTCGAGCCCTTAACACACATGCACTCTTAAATTTTTAATTAAGCCTGAATCGAATTTACTTCGAGTTACATTTGTCAAGCTACAATAATTTAACTGTGGAATATATAAATTATCACAGTATATGTTACAGTAAATAAGTCATCGGCAAGCTTGAGTAGTTCAAATTTAGCTCGTCTCAACTCAAAAAATTAACTTCAGAAATTAATCGTTTAATTTAATAAACAAATTGACTCGAGCCCTTGACACATCTGCTCTCTAAGCTTTTAACGACCGCATTAGTTCAGTTCATATGTAGTGGTAGCCGTCAATGTTATAATTTTTCTCAAAATGTTGAATTCAATTTATGAATAATTTATTTTTTTATTTTTTTATTTGTTTTTAATTTTGGGTAATGCAATGTGTTGTTACTTGTTAGATTGTATTCTGGTTGGTATTGCCTGGACTGATCAGAGACAGAGAAATCAAGCTGGTAATGTCAGTGTTGTTGCTGGCATTCCTGTTTCAGTTCATTCCAAAAGTGTATCACAGTCTATGCATGATGAGGAGGATTCAGAAGGTCACTGGTTACATCTTTGGAACAATTTGGTGGGGCTTTGGCCTCAATCTCATTGCATACTTCATTGCCTCCCATGTAAGCAATTACATTGTCCTAATCTTTGTTGTGTTTCATGCAATGAATCCAAAAAAAATGTGCTTTTTCAGGTAGCAGGAGGTTGCTGGTATGTTCTTGCAATCCAAAGAGTAGCTTCATGCTTCCAATTTCAATGCCAAAAGAATGATACTTGTCATCTTTTATCTCATGCATGTTCTGATGGTTTCTGCAAAACAAATGAACTTATTTGTTCAAGCATTGCTGTGTGTTTCAATGGTGATGGATCATTTCAGTATGGTATATATGATTGGGCTGTCCCTGTAGTTTCTAGCAGTTCACTGGCTGTTAAAATCCTTTATTCTTTGTTTTGGGGTCTTATGACTCTCAGGTATGAGTTTTTCAGAGATTTTTGAATTCATTGTAGTCAGCCATTTCATTGGTTTTAAGCTTGTTATTGTTTGTATGTTGTTTAGCACTTTCGGTAATATTCTCGAGCCGACGAGTCATTGGCTAGAGGTGATTTTCAGTATTATCACTGTGTTAAGTGGGCTAATGCTCTTCACATTATTGATTGGTAACATTCAGGTAAGCAAAGGTTGTTTGTGGTGTTGTCAGTGATGGTTCACTTTTGCATGTAGATTAACTGTTTGATGAAATGCTTAGGTCTTCCTGCATGCGGTGATGGCGAGGAAGAGAAAGATGCAACTGCGGTGTCGAGACGTTGAATGGTGGATGAGGAGAAGACAGTTGCCGTCACGATTGAGACAAAGAGTTCGACAGTATGAGCGGCAAAGATGGCTTGCAATGAGAGGAGAGGATGAGATGGAGCTCATCAAGGAGTTGCCACAAGGTCTTAGGCAAGATATCAAGCGGAATCTCTGCCTTGATCTCATTAAACGGGTATATATACATAGAGTGAGAGATGTGTCTGTATGTCTATAAAAGTGTAATTTTTGTTTTTCGGAACTCCGATTGAATGCTGTTTGTTTTCATATATTGTTGATCAAGGTGCCTTGGTTCCACAATTTAGATGACATTATCCTCGATAACCTATGCGACCGAGTTAGACCCATTGTCTTCTCTAAGGATGAAAAGGTATGTGCTTGTCGGTGATCGGTGTTTTTTCGTCGTCATGATAATTGATAATGTTTTAGTTTTTGGTCAGATTATTAGAGAAGGAGACCCTGTGCAGCGCATGGTGTTCATTGTTAAGGGGCACATACTGAGCAGCCAATGCCTCAGCAAAGGAATGATAGCAACATGCATGCTAGGCCCCGGGAATTTTCTCGGGGATGAACTCCTTTCATGGTGCCTCCGCAGACCATTCATCGATCGGTTGCCCGCTTCTTCAGCAACCTTTGAGTGTGCTGAGCCAACAGAGGCCTTTGGTTTGGATGCAGAACATCTCAGATACATAACACAGCACTTTAGGTACAAATTTGCGAACGAGAGGCTCAAGAGAACCGCAAGGTACTATTCTTCTAATTGGCGAACATGGGCAGCAGTTAACATACAGCTTGCTTGGAGGCGGTACAAGACTCGAACAAGAGGAATCGTGATACAACCATCAGAAATTATTGACAGTGAACGACGTCTTCGGTTGTATGCTGCGATGTTCATGTCTCTCAGGCCTCATGATCACCTTGAATAGACCGTTTCGCTTTTTGGCGAAGAAAGTTTTGGGTGGCCAGTGAAGTTTTTGTTTTTTTCTTTAAAGAAATGTGTTATAGTTCTGAGCCCTTTGAAATTATATATGATTCAAATGAAAGATGATT
Source organism: Dioscorea cayenensis subsp. rotundata (assembly GCF_009730915.1). Lineage (NCBI taxonomy): Eukaryota > Viridiplantae > Streptophyta > Magnoliopsida > Dioscoreales > Dioscoreaceae > Dioscorea > Dioscorea cayenensis. The sequence continues at coordinate 2,254,594 of NC_052483.1, forward strand.
GCCATTCTTATTTACAATTTCACTTATACTATTGAGTATTGAGTTGGTTTCTAGAAGAGTAGCCTCAACTACCTTTATCACCACCGACTCTTTAATCTTTATCATGATGTTCATGTTTACTAGATTTCAAATACCAGTTTTGGTTATCTTCAATGCCATTAATCATCTGTTAACCACCATGATGTTTACTGAAACCAAGCATGCACTCTGTGAAGGGATCAATCTTTCATGCCATCTTTTTCTGTATTCATGTTGTTTAATGTTTACTGTCGTGATAGGGAATTCGGATCAGATCATATACATGGTGGCAAACACAATGGCTTTGGTTACTCTGATTTGTCAACTTCTTTCTGCGAGTCTTATAAATATCTCTATTAATGTTCAGGCATGTATGTAGACATTGTAGAGTCTCTTTCTTCTCTGTGCTGCTGCTGCTGCTGCTGCTGCTTTCCCTTCTACTGCCTGGTAAGACTTCCACACTCTTGTCTGACTTTTGATCAAAGTATTTAAATCAAATGTTGATTTTTATTTTATATATTTATGTTTGCTAGACTTGTGCTTTTTTTATTTGCATAGGTTTTTGGAATTATAAGAATCAGGAAAGAGAGTTTTTTTATGCAAATTGTGGATGAATTTATTGAATTAAGAAGCAGATGTTTGGATTGTGTTTGAGAATTTCTCATAACTAATATTTTTTTTTTGGGACTAAAACTTCTGATCATACTGATATATTTGCTATCATTAATTTAATCCACCATCTTGTATTTGATACCATTAGAACAAAGAAAGGAAAACAAGATTAAAATTCTTTTTCTGATGCGGTTGGTCGAATGAGCAAAATTAGATGGCAAACCAACTGAAAAAGCTTGCAAACAACATCAGATTGTAAAACAAATAAATTTGAGGCTTGGATTTCTTACAAGGAGATCGATAACTAGTGGCATCTTGCAAGCTTCACTCTTTATGCAAACACTGAAAACATTAATCTAAATTTCTTAGTTCTCTGTAGATTGAATGATGATGTGGAAGGTTGCAGCAAATGCCATGACCAAACCAAGTTCATCTTATTCAAATTGCTCCAATGACGATCGATCTTTGTGCCGAAGTGGGCGAGAAGTATTGGAGTGCCCAATATGCTGTGAATTATTCAATATTGTCAAAAACGCACCTTATGTTTTATGGTGTGGCCACACTCTCTGCAGAAACTGTGTCATTGCACTCCCATGGGCTTTCGTGAACTTCCCGACACACCCAGTACAGCTTCCACTCTTCATCTCCTGTCCATGGTGTCAATTTTTATCAATCAGATTAGTCTACAAGGGTAACATCAAGTTTCCTCACAAGAACTTCTTCCTTCTTTGGATTATCGAAAATCATAGCTTCAAAATGGGCTCATACATTCATCAAGAACATCAACCTGCAAGCACCATGCCAAATTACGTGAATGCAGAGAGAATTCCACTTTCGATATGTAAATTCTTGGCTTTTCTTTGTGAACTTAATTGTGAAGTTCCCGCTCGGCATCATCTTTCTCCTCATCATATTATGCACAATTCCGGCCAGTGCTGCCATTTTAGCTCTTTACATTCTTATAACTGTACTTTTCAGCTTGCCTTGGTTCTTGATATTATACTTTTCGTACCGAAGTTTGGATTGGCTCATCAGAGAAATCAACACATGAGTTCTGTCCACAACTTCTTCATATGACTATTAAAATGTTCAATGAAAAATGATTGATGTCTATGGAATTTATTGTATCTGTAGTTTGTTTGAGTTGAAGTCTTGGATTTGAGAATTTGTAGAATTTCTGCAACTACATTGCAGACAAAATGTTGTTTTTCTGCATGAATTGCTTTGAATGTGAAACACACAATTGCAGTACAACATTTGAAAAATTTCTTCAGTGTCCTGAATTCTGAATTGAATTCAGGTCTTGTGCAAGAGTATTTCTCTATAATTTATTGTGATCAGAGATTGATACTGATACTGTTTGAATTAAAAAGTAGAACTTGTGAAAATTGTTCAAATATATATGAAGATATCTCTGTCTGTTGAGCTATATTGATCATAAAATAATTTTAGTTGATAAATTAATAATTCCATTCCGTGAAGAATGATTCCTCTGTTCTTACAGATCAGCAGAGTCAAATAAAGATTGCAGAAAAAAAAAAAAAATTTATGGAGATTATTTTTTGTTTTTTAAAAAAATACCGGTTACTTTCAAGTTTCATCGGTGCATTCTCTTTGTCATCTTTTTACCTATATACTCTTGCAACAACTTAAAATTACACATAAATCTTTAAAAATATGTGTATTTTTTTAGTTTGACTTTTGTTAGTGATCTCTATTGGATGAACCGAGCAATTAAGATATTTGACTATTATATATTATTAAAACGTAATAGAGTACATATGTACGATAGATCACAATAATTTATTTCTCTTTTTAATATATTTATAATTTATTTTTTTTTACTATTTATAAGGTAGAATTAAATAAAGTTATATTGTTTATAAAGTAAAAAAAAAAATTAAGAAATTTAAAGACAATAATAATTTTTATACTCACAAGCTTTTCAAGGTATAAATACATATTAAATTAAAATTTTTTGATTAATTTAAAAATCATTAAATCACTAACTTTGTTACAATTAATTAAAAAAAACCCTTAAAAACAGACTCAAAAATGGTACCCATCCAACCTGGCATCGTGTTCTTTCAATAAATCCCTGAAGTGGGACCCACGCGTTTCTTCTTGGATTCTCACTTTCTTGTCTCTTTGTAATCACTCTGTTTTTCCCCCTCAAAATATATGAGAAAAATAAGAAAAAATCAAAAAATGGTCCCTCGTTTTTTCACTTTTTTAGTTTTTCTAATATAAAATTCACTATTTTAATCATCATATTTATATATTTTCATTTTTTGACAGATCCGCCCTTTCAATCTTGTATATGCACATTTTATTTTTTATTAGTCTCTTTAATTGACAGATCTGTCATTTTAATCTCTCTAACTGATGAATTGGAGGGATAAAAAAAAATAAAAATGTGCAAATAAAAAACTAAAAAGACGGATCTATCAGTTAAAAAACAAAAATGTGCAAATACAAAAAAACACGGATTTTATATTAAAAAGGGATAAAAGGCCGAAAAATACAAAATAAAGGCTATTTTGATACTTTTAAAAAAAAAAAAATGAAGTGAAGGACAGAGTGGAAGAGCAAAGCGTTCAAAGATTCAAACTTTGAAGATCTTCAAAGTCATCAATGGCCATTCTGGACCTCTTCAAAGTCTTCGTTTGCTTGCTTGCTCTTTGTTTTCATTTAATATCGCCCACCTGCCCTCAACTCGCACTCATATATTTCCTTGATTGCCGCCACGACCTGTTCGGTGAGAAGTGAGAACTCTCTCTGGGTACCCAAACCCTTGATTTGATTCTGTTTTCCAATCTTTTTGTGAAGGGATTTGTCAAAAAGGTGAGACCTTTATGTCTATTTCTTACTCTTTTCCTTTTGCTTTTATGTCGTTGATGAAGTGATTCGGTTTTGGTATCTCTTTATTATTGAGTTTGTTCTTGTTTTTCAATTTTCATTCACTAGTGTTGTCATTTCAGAACAAAGGAGCAAGATTGATAGGTATTTCTAGTTGTTTTTGAGATTGTTTTTGGTGTTTGAGAAGAAAGGTTGTTCCTTTGCTTGGATCTTGAAGTTTATTGTTGGTATTGAATACATGAAAGTATAATACTACTGTATTGTTATTTGTTCTATTGAGCATAATCGGATTCACTTTTTTTTTTTTCTTTTTTCTTTTTTCTGTTTGTTTTGATTTGAATCTTGCTCCCTTTTTAAATTTTTAGTTTTTGGTAGAAATTTTCCCCTTTCCATTCAGCTTATGATGCTGATTTGATGATGATAACAACATTTGATGATCAAAGTTTACTATGTTTTTCTGATCTATTTCCTCATTTTTCTTCCTGATTTTCTAGAGTGTTTCATTTGTTTGCAATCACTGAAGAGAATTTAGAATTTTCATTAGATCAACCCCAATCTGTTTTCCTCTTGTATTGTGTGAATGTTCAGCAAAAGATGGCCTTGCGTAAACGTTTTATGTTTTACTGATTTTATTGAAATATCGAGACCGAGGTTCTTGTAAAGTGATATAGATGAACTTGTTGATCATCATGTGTTATTTATCAAGTGCTGTATGGTCTTGTAGTTCTTTCTTCTTATGCACTGTCACATTGATTTTACTTTGCATGTGAGTTCATGAAATAATATTCAATTTGGTGGCATTGCAGGCTTTTAAATAGAAAAATTTATCGTATTTGGATTCAATGGGTGAAGTGGTAGCTGACAAGGAGCATAAAGATGGGTCAAGGAGAAGCTCAACTGGAAAAGCAATTCCAAGAGGTTCAGCCTCGCCGGCAAGAAGTGATGAAAAGCCGATACCTCACTACCTTATGCCATCTACTAATTCATGTCATGATTTTTGCAAGTATGGACATAAACATGCATTTGAAGGTGATGAGAAGCATCCCATTCGGTCCAATGTTTTGGGACATAATAGAAGTCCAATACATGATCAAAATCCAATGAAAATTCCGACTGTTCGAGAGAGAATCAAGGAAAGAGGAAATAAGTTGAAGGCACAATCTAAGTTGAATTCTAAGTTTCCTGACAAACCCGAAAAGTCGGGAGAAAAAGCTTGCTATGTCGCCTACATGGGACATTGGATCTTCTGAAGAGGCTAGTGAACAGGAAAAGCCTTAAGGACACACAAGCGATTGGTTTGCCGAGTATTTATCGAAGAACTTATGTGAAATCCAAAGTTGTTGAGCAGAAGGATGTAACAGCTGGCAATGCTAACTATGATTCTGAGGAGAGTCGCGAGATCAATGTTATCAAGAAGAAGATGACTCCTGTCAAGAAACTTAATGCAACTACTAGGCCTGTTTTGGTGAAGCAAAAGTCCCGATCGTTTGTGAGGATACCTTCTTTATCTTCTCGAACTCGAAGTTTCAGGCCTAAAGCTCCTCTGTCTTCTGACGATATTGATGAGTCTTCTGAAGCTGAAATCTCTTCGAGTCGAAGACTTCATCAGTTAAGTCTGCATCTCCTGGAAATTCTTCTGAGGAGGTTACTTATCAGAAGAGTGTAGAGAAGCCGAAGATGATTCAAGTGAAAAGAATTGAAGCCATTGACAGCTTCAGTTTCAAAAGCCAAGGCAATATATCAAGCGTATTGCTTCAGTGAAGAAGCGAGGTGTTGGAAAAAGCTACCATTGATACCAAAAAAATCAAGGAAAAAAACCTTCAGCACCTATTCTAGAGTCAACTTCTCAAGATGTAGAAGATAAGGCCAAGCTGAGAAGAACTAAAACAGTACACCTAGAAGATGATTCTGCTTCATCTTACAAATTGAAGTTCAAAGGCGGAAAGGTGATCGACCTTCCACCAGAGAGTAGTGCACCGGTAAAGCTCAGGTTTAGCAGAGGAAGAGTTGTCGAGAACTCAAACAACAGTGTTAGGCGATGTGGAGAAGAAGCTTTAGTCGGAAGAGTAGCAGGAGAAGAGGATTGGCGGAGTAGTATATACTGATCCCAATACTGGAGCTCAAGTTGTTGTTTTAAGACACCAAGATGTTCAGCAGAAAGATGATCAAGGCCTGTTCAACAATGTGATTGAAGAAACTGCTACTAAAGCTTGTAAAGTCAAGAAAGAGCAAGGTGAAGGCATTAGTAGGTGCTTTTCGAGACTGTCATCTCTTCGATCAGAGGACCTAAATAGTAATGCCCATTTACATGTGTTTTTGTGTGAAGGTTACTCTTGTGCATATCTTTGGTATGAAATTTCAGTAAGCTTGAAAACTTAGCTTTGAAGATTTCGCCTTTGTATGTGAACTTAATTTGTCAATAAAAAGAAAATCTTGTGTTGGTGATATCTTTTATTTTACCAGCTGAAGGTAATGCAAATTGATTACTCAATTCATGTCAAGAATCGATCGGTAATAAGTTTTTACTGTTCTCTTAATTATGCACACAATGTGATGATAGATTTGGAAAATTCTTTTCAATGTAATGTGTATGTATTATAAATTGAGTATTAAAATGATACATCATGCAACAATCATCAGTTACAAGCTCATGTTATGGATTTTAAAATGCAGAATTCATGCATTCCGCCATTCTTATTGTGCTAAGTTTTAATGGTTGTGATTGATAGAAAATTATATTGTTCAGAAACATAAAAATGAATGTGGAGTTCTTCCTGTTGTTTGTATTGACTTCGCCTTCTCAATTGTTTTCAATTCCTCATTCCTTCTCTTCTCTTCTGCAACTCCTCTTGCTCCTCCGGCAATTTGATCAATTCTTGACATCTCATTCCGATACTCTTGTAATGCTCTCGCTCTTCTCGCTTCCAACGTGCTCTGCAACTCCAAAAAACAATCTTGCCGTATTAGTGTTTCTTTTGCATGGATTTTATGACAAGTTAGAAGAATAAAAAAAAATTATTCAGCAACCTCTTTTTGGTCCAATTTCCGCTTTGCTTTAATCTTCTTTTCATTCTCCCATTCCAAGATTGTTGCAGTCATCTTCTCATACCTGTTTTTCATCGAAAACATTTCATCAGCTGATCATGAACAAGTATATTTCTGCAGAAATACTCTGTTTACCTTTTCTGAATTTTATCCAGCTCTGCTTTCTGCCATTCACTTGCTTTTGTTCCAAGTTTACTAGAGACCTTACTCACTGGTTTCACATTCATCGAAGCACTAGTCCCAGGCTTCTTATTTCTGCCACTATCATCTACATTCGGTCCCGGTTCATTCAGATAATTATCAGAAAACGTCGGAGTCTTCTTCATTGAAGGAAGCTTGGTTTCAGAAACCTTCATAGAACTTTCACCTGCAGTTAAAAGTTAAAATTCTTCACATTTCACAGTAATGTTCTACAAATTGCCTCAGAAAAACAAAAAAAAAAAATCAACAACATACCAACTGGTTTAGAACCATCTTTTATATCCTTTCCACTCAGCCATCTGGCTAACAAACTCAGCTCATTTGTCGACTAATCACTGTCTCTTCCTTTTTACTCTTCATTTTACTCAAAGATGGTTCCTGCAATCCTTCAATCGAATTCTGTCGGGTCCATCGACCGTTCTTCTTCGAGTTGTAATTGCATAAGCCGCCGCTGCAACTGTCAGTCGCAAAACTCACTATCACTAGCATCTCCGGCATTCATCTTGAACCAATTTGGTGACTTCTTTTTATCTGCATAAACAATCAATAAACTGCAGTAACTACCTTAACATTTACCAAAAACTTAAAATCTTAGAAACAAATTACCACCTTCTTTGAATGACACTGCTTTCTTTTTTCCTTCTCTTTTATAATTATAATTATCTTCTCCACCGGAAATCCTTGTTCTGCAACATTGAATTATATCAAACTCAAATGAAAAATTGAAGAAATAAAAAACAGAGAGACAAAGGAATAATAGTACTTCATTTGTTTGAGAAAAGAATCCATTCTGATGAAATTGTTGATTGTGCAAGAGGGAAAGATGCATGGCTAGCTTTATTTGTAGACAAGTTTGTCATAATAATTAATTTATTATTATTTGAACACATTGTTGCAAAAGTGAGTTATGCTTTGCATTGCAATGCTAAGTTTGCATCTATAAAGGATGGTGCATGAAGTTAATGGATTCTAACTTTTCTTTAGTGCTAAGGTTCTTGGTTTCTTTCATTAGATTTTATTCTCTTCTTTATTTACATGACTTTGATGCTCAAATTCAAGCCCAAAACCCGAACTGAGAAAATATAGACTCGAGTTTTCAAGCTCGACTTGAAGTCGGGTTGAGCCGGAACTTGATCCGACCCGAATCGACCTGAACCGACCAAATTATTGATTGTCCAACATAAAAAATTTCCCTTTTATGGGTTTTTATTCTTGTTCTTTTCACACTTTTTTTTCTTTTCATGTATTTTATGTTTGGTTGTCCAAAGAATATCTTATGTTTGGTTGTCGAAAGAATGAATATATTAAATGAAAGGAAAAAAATTTCTCCTTTTTAATCTTTTTCTTAAAGGAATAAAACAAGTTCTTTTGACTTAAATAAAAATAATAAAATTTTATAAATTTATACTTTCTTTGAAAAAAGTGCTATATAAAAAGATTATATATTTTTGTGCTCAAAAAGATCTTTTTCTGGAAGATAGTTTTACACTTTTGTGATATTTTTTTCAAAAACTGGCTCTTAACAATTATATCTATTAATAATTCATTAAAAAAATTTATTGAGTATATATGCAAATATGATTTTATTTTTATAGGGATGATGGTATGCAATTTTTCTTCATTTATTATATTGTGTTCAGTTAATCAATACATGAACTTCATTAATTTATCTAATTTCAAACATATATGTATATACGCACACATTAATCTTATTAATTAACTTGAAATATTGTTGATATATTTGTTTTCTAATGTTCTTTTGTTTAACAAATTAAAGTAGGCGCAAGCACATGCTTGATGTGCTTCTCCCACGCTTCATCAATTTCTTATAATTTTCAAAATTAATTACCATAAAAACTAGATAATATAGACTTATCTTCCAACCAAATCCAAACTAGAAATAAATAAGTTTAGATTTTATTACTGGATAAACATCACTTTTGAAGTTTTAAACTCAAGTCATTTTCAATATATAGACCCATAAAATCATAAAATCCAAACAAACTTTGAATCTCTCTCTTTCTCTGTTAATTTCTCTAGAAATCAAGAAAATGGTTTCTAAGCTTTGGTCTTTGGCTTCTCTTCTTCTAATAATTTTCTCAAGCTTTGTAGCTCCATCAGTGCAAGAGGATGTCACAGTTAAGATCAAAGGACTTACAACCATTGCTAAGACTGATGAAAACTTTGTTTGTTTTACTCTTGATTGGTGGCCAAAGGACAAGTGTGATTATGGCATGTGTCCTTGGGGACAAGCTTCAATTATCAACCTGGTTAGACTTCTTAATTAATTCATACATGCATGCATGCATGCATGCATGAAATTCTCTATCCATCTCTCTCTCTCTCTCTCTCTCTCTCTCTCTCTATATATATATATATATATATATATATCTTATTATTTCATGTTTTGCATTTTTTTTCTCTCTTGTAGGACTTAAATAATACCATACTCAACAAAGCACTTCAAGGTATATATATACATATGTTCATCACTTTTATCTTTTCATGGAACAAAGTTCTTGAACTTATTATATCATACAACTTCTCAAGATTGATTGATGAGTATCTGTATGTATATATATATATATATATATATATATATATATATAGTATTACCTTTATATATCTTTTCATGTTATAAAGCTCTTGAACTTTTATCATGCATGCATGCAACTACTGAAGGGTGTTGTTTGTGTGTGTGTGTGTGTGTGTGTGTGTGTGTAGATATAGTTCATCACTTTTATCTTTCCATGTTATAGAGTTTTGATGTGTGTGTATGTATAGTTCTTTGCTTTTAAATATTTTTATGGATGCAAGTGATTTAATTATCTCACTAAATAATTAGCTGTTAATAATATATATAAGTTTATATTTGATAGGATCAAGAACAAGACTTGTAATTCAAAGAACAAACACTCAGACACTCAACTTTAA